>NC_048585.1:17941107-18031107 GCF_013265735.2 Oncorhynchus mykiss
CTTTTTGCAGGGGAGAAAGCTTGTACAGTTGCACAATAGCCAGCGAGCGTTTTGTGTTTGTATGATTTACAATTGGATTAGAGTGGGTGTAGGTAGGCCTGTTCAACAGCCCTGGGTCTTTACATTCCAGCCCAGCGTCATTCAATTACAGCTTGTATTGTGTGGCAGTGTTACAGCGCACGAGTGGTTTATCCCTGCACCACACAAACACACATAGTACTGGATGGCAGAGGAGAAGGCAGGGGAGAAGGTAGGGGAGAAGGCAGGGGAGAAGGCAGGAGAGAAGGCAGGGGAGAAGGCAGGGGGGGACAGAGGAAAACGCAGGGGAGAAAATGGAGGAGAAGACAGGGGAGAAAGCCGAAGAGATGGCAGGGGAGAAAGACTGGGAGAAGGCAAGGGAGAAAGCAGAGAGAAGGCAGGGGAGAAGGCAGGGAGAAGGCCAAAGAGAAGGCAGGAGAGAAGGCAGGGGAGAAGGCAGGGGAGAAGGCCGAAGAGAAGGCAGGAGAGAAGGCAGGGGAGAAGGCAGGGAGAAGGCAGGGGAGAAAGCAGAGGGGAAGTCAGGGTAGAAGGCAGGGGATAAGGCAAGGGAGAAGTGTATAAGGTGTGTATTTGTTTAGGGTTAAGGTTGTGTGTGTGTGTGTGTGTGTGTGTGTGTGTGTGTGTGTGTGTGTGTGTGTGTGTGTGTGTGTGTGTGTGTGTGTGTGTGTGTGTGTGTGTGTGTGTGTGTGTGTGTGTGTGTGTGTGTGTGTGTCTGTATCCTCCTCTCAGGATATTTGCTGGAGATAAGCACGCTACCTATGCTGTGTCGAGGCGTGATGTCACAACCGTGTACATCAATGGATGTGTAATACTGGGACTGTGGTGTTTCATGTTACAGTCTCATGTTAATGGATGTGTTATACTGGGACTGTGGTGTTTCATGTTACAGTCTCATGTTAATGGATGTGTTATACTGGGACTGTGGTGTTTCATGTTACAGTCTCATGTTAATGGATGTGTTATACTGGGACTGTGGTGTTTCATGTTACAGTCTCATGTTAATGGATGTGTAATACTGGGACTGTGGTGTTTCATGTTACAGTCTCGTGTTAATGGATGTGTTATACTGGGACTGTGGTGTTTCATATTACAGTCTCATGTTAATGGATGTGTTATACTGGGACTGTGGTGTTTCATGTTACAGTCTCATGTTAATGGATGTGTTATACTGGGACTGTGGTGTTTCATGTTACAGTCTCATGTTAATGGATGTGTTATACTGGGACTGTGGTGTTTCATGTTACAGTCTCATGTTAATGGATGTGTAATACTGGGACTGTGGTGTTTCATGTTACAGTCTCATGTTAATGGATGTGTTATACTGGGACTGTGGTGTTTCATGTTACAGTCTCATGTTAATGGATGTGTTATACTGGGACTGTGGTGTTTCATGTTACAGTCTCATGTTAATGGATGTGTAATACTGGGACTGTGGTGTTTCATGTTACAGTCTCATGTTAATGGATGTGTTATACTGGGACTGTGGTGTTTCATGTTACAGTCTCATGTTAATGGATGTGTTATACTGGGACTGTGGTGTTTCATGTTACAGTCTCATGTTAATGGATGTGTTATACTGGGACTGTGGTGTTTCATGTTACAGTCTCATGTTAATGGATGTGTAATACTGGGACTGTGGTGTTTCATGTTACAGTCTCATGTTAATGGATGTGTTATACTGGGACTGTGGTGTTTCATGTTACAGTCTCATGTTAATGGATGTGTTATACTGGGACTGTGGTGTTTCATGTTACAGTCTCATGTTAATGGATGTGTAATACTGGGACTGTGGTGTTTCATGTTACAGTCTCATGTTAATGGATGTGTAATACTGGGACTGTGGTGTTTCATGTTACAGTCTCATGTTAATGGATGTGTTATACTGGGACTGTGGTGTTTCATGTTACAGTCTCATGTTAATGGATGTGTTATACTGGGACTGTGGTGTTTCATGTTACAGTCTCATGTTAATGGATGTGTTATACTGGGACTGTGGTGTTTCATGTTACAGTCTCATGTTAATGGATGTGTAATACTGGGACTGTGGTGTTTCATGTTACAGTCTCATGTTAATGGATGTGTTATACTGGGACTGTGGTGTTTCATGTTACAGTCTCATGTTAATGGATGTGTTATACTGGGACTGTGGTGTTTCATGTTACAGTCTCATGTTAATGGATGTGTTATACTGGGACTGTGGTGTTTCATGTTACAGTCTCATGTTAATGGATGTGTTATACTGGGACTGTGGTGTTTCATGTTACAGTCTCATGTTAATGGATGTGTTATACTGGGACTGTGGTGTTTCATGTTACAGTCTCATGTTAATGGATGTGTTATACTGGGACTGTGGTGTTTCATGTTACAGTCTCATGTTAATGGATGTGTAATACTGGGACTGTGGTGTTTCATGTTACAGTCTCATGTTAATGGATGTGTTATACTGGGACTGTGGTGTTTCATGTTACAGTCTCATGTTAATGGATGTGTAATACTGGGACTGTGGTGTTTCATGTTACAGTCTCATGTTAATGGATGTGTTATACTGGGACTGTGGTGTTTCATGTTACAGTCTCATGTTAATGGATGTGTAATACTGGGACTGTGGTGTTTCATGTTACAGTCTCATGTTAATGGATGTGTAATACTGGGACTGTGGTGTTTCATGTTACAGTCTCATGTTAATGGATGTGTTATACTGGGACTGTGGTGTTTCATGTTACAGTCTCATGTTAATGGATGTGTTATACTGGGACTGTGGTGTTTCATGTTACAGTCTCATGTTAATGGATGTGTTATACTGGGACTGTGGTGTTTCATGTTACAGTCTCATGTTAATGGATGTGTAATACTGGGACTGTGGTGTTTCATGTTACAGTCTCATGTTAATGGATGTGTAATACTGGGACTGTGGTGTTTCATGTTACAGTCTTTGGGAAAACTATGGACAAGAAACAAGTGAGTCACCTAAATAAATAAACACTCACGATGTTGAAACCAATGGAAAAAGCTGTCTGTTGAATGAAATATGATATTATGATATTATAGTTCATCTATAAAGCATTTCTAATGAAGCTGTCACTTTTAAATACAAGACAGATCGTAGACGTAATAACATAAATGTATTTTGGTCTCTGGTGATTCTCTGATCCACCTCTATGCAGATGACACCTGTCCCGCCCTGACCGTAGAGAGCTTTTTATGTCTCTATTTTGGTTTGGTCAGGGTGAGATTTGGGTGGGCATTCTATGTCCTTTTTCTATGTTTTGTATTTCTTTGTTTTGGTCTGGTATGGTTCTCCATCAGGGACAGCTGTCTATCGTTGTCTCTGATTGGGAACCATACTTAGGGAGCTTTTTCCCACATGGGTTTTGAGGGAAGTTATTTTCTGTTTAGTGTTTGCACCTTAAAGGACTGTTTCGGATTAATTTATTCTCTTGTTATTTTGTATTGGTGTTCAGTTCCATAAAGAAACATGAACACTTACCACACTACGCTTTGGTCCGACTAACCTCCAGACGAGCTTTAATGCTATACAACTCCTTCCGTGGCCTCCAACTGCTCTTAAATGCAAGTAAAACTAAATGCATGCTCTTCAACCGATCGCTGCCCGCACCTGCCCGCCCGTCTAACATCACTACTCTGGATGGTTCTGAGAATATGTGGACAACTACAAATACCTAGGTGTCTGTGTAAACCCTCTTTCCAGACTCACATTAAGCATCTCCAATCCAAAATGAAATCTAGAATCGGTTTCCTATTTCGCAACAAAGCATATTTCACTCATGCTGCCAAACATACCCTCGTAAAACTGACCATCTTACCGATCCTTGACTTCGGCGATGTCATTTACAAAATAGCCTCCAACACTCTACTCAACAAATTGAATGCAGTCTATCACAGTGCCATCCATTTTATCACCAAAGCCCCATATACTACCCACCACTGCGACCTGCATGCTTTCGTTGGCTGGCCCTCACTTCCTACTCGTCACCAAACCCACTGGCTCCAGGTCATCTACAAGTCTCTGCTAGGTAAAGCCCCGCCTTATCTCACCATAGCAGTACCCACCCGTAGCACGCGCTCAGGCAGGTGCCTGGGTCATGGGTACTGGTCACCCCCAAAGCCAATTCTTCCTTCGGCCGCCTTTCCTTCCAGTTCTCTGCTGCCAATGACTGGAACGAACTGCAAAAATCACTCATATCTCCCTCACTTGCTTTAAACACCAGCTGTCAGAGCAGATCAAATATCACTGCACCTGTACATAGCCCATCTGTAAATAGCCCATCCAACTACCTCATCCCCATACTGTATTAATTGATTTATCTTGCTCCTTTGCACCCCAGTATCTCTACTTACAAATTCATATTCTGCACATCTACCATTCCAGTGTTTAATTGCTATATTGTAATTACTTTGCCAACATGGCCTATTTATTGCCTTACCTCCCTTATCCTACCTCATTTGCACACACTGTGTATCAACTGTTTCTACTGTATTAATGACTGTATGTTTATTTATTCCATGTGTAACTCTGTGTTGTTGTATGTGTCAAACTGCTTTGCTTTATCTTGGCCAGGTCGCAGTTGTAAATGATAACTTGTTCTCAACTAACCTACCTGGATAAATAAAGGTGAAATAAAAAAATGACATTTTTGGGGGGGTTGCCTTCAAATCAAATCAAATTGTATTGTATTGGACACATACGCGTGTTTAGCAGATGTTATTGCGGGTGTAGCGATATGCTTGAGTTTCTAGCTCTGACAGTGCAGTAATATCTAACAAGTAATATCAAACTATTTCACAACATATACCCAATACACACAAGTCTAAGTAAAGGAATGGAATTAAGAATATATAAATGAACTCAGCAAAAAAAGAAAAGTCGTCTCACTGTCAACTGCGTTTATTTTCAGCAAACTTAACATGTGTAAATATTTGTATGAACATAACAAGATTCAACAACTGAGACATAAATTGAAGAAGTTCCACAGACATGTGACTAACAGAAATGGAATAATGTGTCCCTGACTAAAGGCCACCCCCCCTTTAGTCAGGGACACATTATTCCATTTCTGTTAGTCACATGTCAAAATCAAAAGTAACAGTCAGTATCTGGTGTGGCCACCAGCTGCATTAAGTACTGCAGTTCATCTCCTCCTCATGGACTGCACCAGCTTTGCCAGTTCTTGCTGTGAGATTTTACCCCACTCTTCCACCAAGGCACCTGCCAGCACCCAAACATTTCTGTAGGGAATGGCCCTAGCCCTCACCCTCCAATCCAACAGGTCCCAGACGTGCTCAATGGGATTGAGATCCAGGTTCTTCGATGGCCATGGCAGAACACTAACATTCCTGTCTTGCAAGAAATCACGTACAGAACAAGCAGTAGGGCTGGAGGCATTGTCATGCTGGAGGGTCATGTCAGGATGAACCTGCAGGAATGGTACCACATGAGGGAGGAGGATGTCTTCCCTGTAATGCACAGCATTGAGATTGCCTGCAATGACAACAAGCTGAGTCTGATGATGCTGTGACACACCGCCCCAGACCATGACGGACCCTCCACCTCCAAATCGATCTGGCTCCAGAGTACAGGCCTCGGTGTAACACTCATTCCTTCGACAATAAACGTGAATCCGACCATCACCCCTGGTTAGACAAAACCGCGACTCGTCAATGAAGAGCACTTTTTTGCCAGTCCTGTCTGGTGACGTTGTTGCCGATAATATCTGGTGAGGGCCTGCCTTACAACAGGCCTACAAGCCCTCAGTCCAGCCTCTCTCAGCCTACTGTGGACAGTCTGAGCACTGATGGAGGGCTTGTGCGTTCCTGGTGTAACTCGGGCAGTCGTTGTTGGCATCCTGTACCTGTCCCGCAGGTTGGATGTTCGAATGTACCGATTCTGTGCAGGTGTTGTTACACGTGGTTTGCCACTGCGAGGACGATCAGCTGTCCATCCTGTCTCCCTGTAGCTTTGTCTTAGACGTCTCACAGTACGGACATTGCCATTTATTTCCCTGGCCACATCTGCAGTCCTCATCCCTCCTTGAAGCATGTCTAAGGCATGTTTACAAAGATGAGCAGGGACCCTGGGTATCTTTCTTTTGGTGTTTTTCAGAGTCAGTAGAAAGGCATCTTTAGTGCTGTGACCTTAATTGCCTGTAAGCTGTTAGTGTCTTAACGACCATTCCACAGGTGCATGTTCATTAATTGTTTATGGTTCATTGAACAAGCATGGGAAACAGTGTTTAAACCCTTTACAATGTAGATCTGTGAAGTTATTTGGTTTTTTACGAAATCTCTTTCAAAGACAAGGTCCTGAAAAAGGGACGTTTATATAGACAAGGCAGTTTATATAGACAAGCAATGCCAGGGCAGCATAGACTAAGATACAGTAGAATAGAATAGAATACAGTATATACTTATGACATGAGTAATGCAAAATATGTAAACATTATGTAAATATTATTAAAGCGACTAGTGTTCCATTTATTAAAGTGGCCAGTGATTTCAAGTCTAAGTATATAGGCAGCAGCCTCTGCTAGTGACGGCTATTTAACAGTCTGATGGCCTTGAGATAGAAGCTGTTTTTCAGTCTCTCGGTCCCAGCTTTGATGCACCTATACTGACCTCGCCTTTGTTTTGTTGATGTTGAGCGAGAAGTTATTTTCCTGGAACCACACTCCTAGAGCCCTCACACCCTCCCTGTAGGCTTTCTCATCATTGTTGGTAATCAAGCCTACTACAGTTGTGTCATCTGCAAACTTGATGATTGAGTTGGAGGCGTGCTAGCCACGCAGTCATGGGTGACCAGGGAGTACAGGATGGGGCTGAGCTCAGTTTGTGAGGGTTTTAGGTGCCAAGCTAAATTTCTTCAGCCTCCTGAGGTTGCAGAGGCGCTGTTGCACCTTATTCACCACACTGTCTGTGTGGGTTAACCATTTCAGTTTGTCAGTGATGTGTACGCCGAGGAACTTGAAGCTTTTCACCTTCTCCACTGCGGTCCCGTCAATGTGGATAGGGGGTGCTCCCTCCTGTTTCCTGAAATCCACAATCACCTCCTTTGTTTTGTTGATGTTGAGTGAGAGGTTATTTTCCTGGAACCACACTCCTAGAGCCCTCACATCCTCCCTGTAGGCTGTCACGTCATTGTTGGTAATCAAGCCTACTACTGTTGTGTCGTCAGCAAACTTGTTGATTGAGTTGGAGGCGTGCTTGGCCACACAGTCATGGGTGAACAGGGAGTACAGGAGGGGGCCCCAGTGTTGAGGATCAGCGAAGTGGAGGTGTTGTGTCCTACCTTCACCACCTGGGGATCTATTGGGACGGTAAGCAAATTGAAGTGGGTCTTGGGTGACAGGTAGGGTAGAGGTGATATGATCCTTGACTCGTCTCTCAAAGCACTTCATGGTGACAGAGGTGAGTGCTATGAGGCGATAGTCATTTAGTTCAGTTACCTTTGCTTTCTTGGGTACAGGAACAATCGTGGCCATCTTGTAGCAAGTGGGGGCAGCAGACTTGGATAGGGAGAGATTGAATATGTCCTTAAACACACCCTCTCAATGCAGTGCCAATACCACCATATGAGAGAAAATATCACAAATCAATAAACTTCTAACTTTTAAACACGGCTGAAAACATTTTCACACATATCAGAGGTGTTGTTACAGACATTAGAGACACAATAGTTAGATAAAATGGACACATTTCATTCTACAGTTGGTGCATGAAGTCATTGGGAGAGAGCATGTATAGAGGTGGAAAACCAACAGGAACAAAATCAACTTCCTGTCTCTTCTATTTTCTCCCTCCCTCCCATACCCCATTTCTCTCACTTACACAATCTCTATTCCTCTCTCTCACTCTCAGATCTCTCTCTCTCTTCTCTCACCATTCTCTTGGTTTCTTTTTCATTCTGGTCCAGACTTGTGGATTAGTGTTAGTTATTAGTGTTATTTTTCTGATTTCACACAGGAAGTTTGTATGCCTGTAAAATGTGGTTATTGAGAAAAGGGTTGTGACAAATCCATAACCTCAGCTCAACTCTCTGATTACAGTGCTTAGAGATGGATCTTATGTTATTTGGAATAACAAATCACAATCCTCTCTCTCTAAGCAAATGTTGTCATCCTCCAGGTGTGACGACCAAGTTCGTTCACGGTTACAAATGAGTCCATTCCTGTCTTAGGTAAAGAGAGAGATCATGGCTCCATGGACACTGGCTAGAAAAGACTAGGGTCATGGATTATACATCCAGATAGGAGGGAACAGTATGTACTAGTGGTAAGCAGTATGGACTAGGAGGGAGCAGTATGTATTAGTGGGGAGCAGTATGTTCTAAGAGGGAGCAATATATACTAGTGGGGAGCTGTATGTACTAGGAGGGAGCAGTAGGTACTCGGAGGGAGCAGTATGTACAAGGAGGGTACAGTATGTACTAGGAGGGAGCAGTATGTTCTAGTGGGGAGCAGTGTGAACTAGTGGGGAGCAGTATGTACTAGTGGGGAGCAGTATGTACTAGTGTGGAGCAGTATGTACTAGGAGGGAGCAGTATGTACTAGGAGGGAGCAGTGTGTACTAGGAGGGAGCAGTATGTACTAGGAGGGAGCAGTGTGTACTAGGAGGGAGCAGTGTGTACTAGGAGGGAGCAGTATGTACTAGGAGGGAGCAGTATGTACTAGGAGGGAGCAGTATGTACTAGGAGGGAGCAGTATGTACTAGGAGGGAACAGTATGTACTGGGAGGGAGCAGTATGTACTAGGAGGGAGCAGTATGTACTAGGAGGGAACAGTATGTACTGGGAGGGAGCAGTGTGTACTGGGAGGGAACAGTATGTACTAGGAGGTAACAGTATGTACTAGGAGGGAGCAGTATGTACTAGGAGGGAGCAGTATGTACTGGGAGGGAGCAGTATGTACTAGGAGGGAACAGTATGTACTGGGAGGGAGCAGTATGTACTAGGAGGGAGCAGTATGTACTGGGAGGGAACAGTATGTACTGGGAGGGAGAAGTATGTACTAGGAGGGAGCAGTATGTACTAGGAGGGAGCAGTATGTACTAGGAGGGAACAGTATGTACTAGTGGGGAGCAGTATATACTAGTGGGGAGCAGTATATACTAGGAGGGAACAGTATGTACTGGGAGGCAGCAGTATGTACTAGGAGGGAGCAGTATGTACTGGGAGGGAACAGTATGTTCTGGGAGGGAACAGTATGTACTAGGAGGGAGCAGTATGTACTAGGAGGGAACAGTATGTACTAGGAGGGAGCAGTATGTACTAGGAGGGTGCAGTATGTACTAGGAGGGAACAGTATGTACTAGGAGGGAACAGTATGTACTAGGAGGGAGCAGTATGTACTAGGAGGGTGCAGTATGTACTAGGAGGGAACAGTATGTACTAGGAGGGAGCAGTATGTACTAGGAGGGAGCAGTATGTACTAGGAGGGTGCAGTATGTACTAGGAGGGAACAGTATGTACTAGTGGGGAGCAGTATGTACTAGGAGGGAACAGTTTGTACTGGGAGGGAGCAGTATGTACTGGGAGGGAGCAGTATGTACTAGGAGGGAGCAGTATGTACTAGGAGGGAGCAGTATGTACTAGGAGGGAACAGTATGTACTAGGAGGGAGCAGGAGGGAGCAGTATATACTAGGAGGGAACAGTATGTACTAGTGGGGAGCAGTATGTACTAGGAGGGAACAGTATGTACTAGGAGGGAGCAGTGTGTACTAGGAGGGAGCAGGAGGGAGCAGTATATACTAGGAGGGAACAGTATGTACTAGTGGGGAGCAGTATGTACTAGGAGGGAACAGTATTTACTAGGAGGGAGCAGTATGTACTAGGAGGGAGCAGTATGTACTGGGAGGGAGCAGTATGTACTAGGAGGGAGCAGTATTTACTAGGAGGGAGCAGTATGTACTAGGAGGGAGCAGTATGTACTGGGAGGGAGCAGTATGTACTAGGAGGGAGCAGTGTGTACTAGGAGGGAGCAGTATGTACTAGGAGGGAGCAGTATGTACTAGGAGGGAGCAGTGTGTACTAGGAGGGAGCAGGAGGGAGCAGTATATACTAGGAGGGAACAGTATGTACTAGTGGGGAGCAGTATGTACTAGGAGGGAACAGTATTTACTAGGAGGGAGCAGTATGTACTAGGAGGGAGCAGTATGTACTGGGAGGGAGCAGTATGTACTGGGAGGGAGCAGTATGTACTGGGAGGGAGCATTATGTACTAGGAGGGAGCAGTATGTACTAGGAGGGAGCAGTATGTACTAGGAGGGAGCAGGCTTTACAAGGGGGGAGCAGTGTGTACTAGTGGGGAGCAGTATGTACTAGGAGGGAACAGTATGTACTGGGAGGGAGCAGTATGTACTAGGAGGGAGCAGTATGTACTGGGAGGGAGCAGTATGTACTAGGAGGGTGCAGTATGTACTAGTGGGGAGCAGTATGTACTAGGAGGGAGCAGTATGTACTAGGAGGGAGCAGTATGTACTGGGACAGAGCAGTATATACAAGGAGGGAGCAGTATGTACTAGGAGGGAGCAGTATGTACTAGGCGGGAGCAGTATATACTAGGAGGGAGCAGTATGTACTAGGAGGGAGCAGTATGTACTAGGAGGCAGCAGTATGTACTAGGAGGGAGCAGTATGTACTAGGAGGGAGCAGTATATACTAGGAGGGAGCAGTATGTACTAGGAGGGAGCAGTATGTACTAGGAGGGAGCAGTATGTACTAGGAGGGAGCAGTATGTACTAGGAGGGAGCAGTATGTACTAGGAGGGAGCAGTATGTACTAGGAGGGAGCAGTATATACTAGGAGGGAGCAGTATATACTAGGAGGGAGCAGTATATATTAGGAGGGAGCAGTATGTACTAGGAGGGAGCAGTATGTACTAGGAGAGAGCAGTATATACTAGGAGGGAGCAGTATGTACTAGGAGGGAGCAGTATGTACTAGGAGGGAGCAGTATATACTAGGAGGGAGCAGTATATACTGGGAGGGAGCAGTATGTACTGGGAGGGAGCAGTATGTACTGGGAGGGAGCAGTATGTACTAGGACGGAGCAGTATATACTAGGAGGGAGCAGTATGTACTAGGAGGGAGCAGTATGTACTGGGAGGGAGCAGTTTGTACTGGGAGGGAGCAGTATGTACTGGGAGGGAGCAGTAGGTACTAGGAGGGAGCAGTATGTACTGGGAGGGAGCAGTTTGTACTGGGAGGGAGCAGTATGTACTAGGAGGGAGCAGTATGTACTGGGAGGGAGCAGTTTGTACTAGGAGGGAGCAGTATGTACTGGGAGGGAGCAGTTTGTACTGGGAGGGAGCAGTATGTACTAGGAGGGAGCAGTATGTACTGGGAGGGAGCAGTTTGTACTAGGAGGGAGCAGTATGTACTGGGAGGGAGCAGTTTGTACTGGGAGGGAGCAGTATGTACTGGGAGGGAGCAGTATGTACTGGGAGGGAGCAGTATGTACTGGGAGGGAGCAGTATGTACTAGGAGGGAACAGTATGTACTGGGAGGGAGCAGTATGTAGTAGGAGGGAGCAGTATGTACTGGGAGGGAGCAATTTGTACTGGGAGGGAGCAGTATGTACTGGGAGGGAGCAGTATGTACTGGGAGGCAGCAGTATGTACTAGGAGGTTGCAGTATGTACTAGTTGCGAGCAGTATGTACTGGGAGGTAGCAGTATGTACTAGGAGGGAGCAGTATTTACTAGGAGGGAGCAGTATGTACTAGGAAGGAGCAGTATGTACTGGGAGGGAACAGTGTGTACTAGGAGGGAGCAGTATGTACTAGGAGGGGGAAGTATGTACTAAGAGGGAGCAGTATGCACTAGGAGGGAGCAGTGTGTACTAGGAGGGAGCAGTGTGTACTAGGAGGGAGCAGTATGTACTAGGAGGGAGCAGTATGTACTGGGAGGGAACAGTGTGTACTAGGAGGGAGCAGTATGTACTGGGAGGGAGCAGTATGTACTAGGAGGGAGCAGTATGTACTAGGAGGGAGCAGTATGTACTAGGAGGGAGCAGTATGTACTAGGAGGGAGCAGTATATACTAGGAGGGAACAGTATGTACTAGGAGGGAGCAGTATGTACTAGGAGTGAGCAGTATGTACTAGGAGGGAGCAGTATATACTAGGAGGGAGCAGTGTGTACTAGGAGGGAACAGTATGTACTAGGAGGGAGCAGTATGTACTAGGAGGGAGCAGTATGTACTGGGAGGGAACAGTATGTACTAGGAGGGAGCAGTATGCACTAGGAGGGAGCAGTATGTACTGGGAGGGAACAGTATGTACTAGGAGGGAGCAGTATGCACTAGGAGGGAGCAGTATGTACTAGGAGGGAGCAGTATGCACTAGGAGGGAGCAGTATATACTAGGAGGGAGCAGTATGTACTAGGAGGGAACAGTATGTACTAGGAGGGAGCAGTTTGTACTGGGAGGGAGCAGTATTTACTAGGAGGGAGCAGTATATACTAGGAGGGAGCAGTATGTACTAGGAGGGAGCAGTATGCACTAGGAGGGATCAGTATGTACTAGGAGGGAGCAGTATGTACTAGGAGGGAGCAGTATATACTAGGAGGGAGCAGTATGTACTAGGAGGGAACAGTATGTACTAGGAGGGAGCAGTTTGTACTGGGAGGGAGCAGTATATACTAGGAGGGAGCAGTATATACTAGGAGGGAGCAGTATGCACTAGGAAGGAGCAGTATATACTAGGAGGGAGCAGTATGTACTAGGAGGGAGCAGTATGCACTAGGAGGGAGCAGTATGTACTAGGAGGGAGCAGTATGTACTAGGAGGGAGCAGTATGTTCTAGGAGGGAGCAGTATGCACTAGGAGGGAGCAGTATATACTAGGAGGGAGCAGTATGTACTAGGAGGGAGCAGTATATACTAGGAGGGAGCAGTATGTACTAGGAGGGAGCAGTATGTACTAGGAGGGAACAGTATGTACTAGGAGGGAGCAGTATGTACTAGGAGGCAGCAGTATGCACTAGGAGGGAGCAGTATATACTAGGAGGGAGCAGTATGCACTAGGAGGGAGCAGTATATACTAGGAGGGAGCAGTATGTACTAGGAGGGAGCAGTATATACTAGGAGGGAGCAGTATGTACTAGGAGGGAACAGTATGTACTAGGAGGGAGCAGTATATACTAGGAGGGAGCAGTATATACTAGGAGGGAGCAGTGTGTACTAGGAGGGAGCAGTATATACTAGGAGGGAGCAGTATGTACTGGGAGGGAGCAGTATGTACTGGGAGGGAGCAGTATGTACTGGGAGGGAGCAGTATATACTAGGAGGGAGCAGTATGTACTAGGAGGGAGCAGTATATACTAGGAGGGAGCAGTATGTACTAGGAGGGAACAGTATGTACTAGGAGGGAGCAGTATATACTAGGAGGGAGCAGTGTGTACTAGGAGGGAGCAGTATGCACTAGGAGGGAGCAGTATATACTAGGAGGGAGCAGTATGTACTAGGAGGGAGCAGTATATACTAGGAGGGAACAGTATGTACTAGGAGGGAGCAGTATATACTAGGAGGGAGCAGTGTGTACTAGGAGGGAGCAGTATGCACTAGGAGGGAGCAGTATATACTAGGAGGGAGCAGTATGTACTAGGAGGGAGCAGTATATACTAGGAGGGAGCAGTATGTACTAGGAGGGAACAGTATGTACTAGGAGGGAGCATTTTGTACTGGGAGGGAGCAGTATATACTAGGAGGGAGCAGTATATACTAGGAGGGAGCAGTATGCACTAGGAAGGAGCAGTATATACTAGAAGGGAGCAGTATGTACTAGGAGGGAGCAGTATGCACTAGAAGGGAGCAGTATATACTAGGAGGGAGCAGTATGTACTAGGAGGGAGCAGTATGTTCTAGGAGGGAGCAGTATGCACTAGGAGGGAGCAGTATGCACTAGGAGGGAGCAGTATGTACTAGGAGGGAGCAGTATATACTAGGAGGGAGCAGTATGTACTAGGAGGGAGCAGTATGTACTAGGAGGGAACAGTATGTACTAGGAGGGAGCAGTATGTACTAGGAGGCAGCAGTATGCACTAGGAGGGAGCAGTATATACTAGGAGGGAGCAGTATGCACTAGGAGGGAGCAGTATATACTAGGAGGGAGCAGTATGTACTAGGAGGGAGCAGTATATACTAGGAGGGAGCAGTATGTACTAGGAGGGAGCAGTATGCACTAGGAGGGAGCAGTATATACTAGGAGGGAGCAGTGTGTACTAGGAGGGAGCAGTATATACTAGGAGGGAGCAGTATGTACTGGGAGGGAGCAGTATGTACTGGGAGGGAGCAGTATATACTAGGAGGGAGCAGTATGTACTAGGAGGGAGCAGTATATACTAGGAGGGAGCAGTATGTACTAGGAGGGAACAGTATGTACTAGGAGGGAGCAGTATATACTAGGAGGGAGCAGTATATACTAGGAGGGAGCAGTGTGTACTAGGAGGGAGCAGTATATACTAGGAGGGAGCAGTATGTACTGGGAGGGAGCAGTATGTACTGGGAGGGAGCAGTATATACTAGGAGGGAGCAGTATGTACTAGGAGGGAGCAGTATATACTAGGAGGGAGCAGTATGTACTAGGAGGGAACAGTATGTACTAGGAGGGAGCAGTATATACTAGGAGGGAGCAGTGTGTACTAGGAGGGAGCAGTATGCACTAGGAGGGAGCAGTATATACTAGGAGGGAGCAGTATGTACTAGGAGGGAGCAGTATATACTAGGAGGGAACAGTATGTACTAGGAGGGAGCAGTATATACTAGGAGGGAGCAGTGTGTACTAGGAGGGAGCAGTATGCACTAGGAGGGAGCAGTATATACTAGGAGGGAGCAGTATGTACTAGGAGGGAGCAGTATATACTAGGAGGGAGCAGTATGTACTAGGAGGGAACAGTATGTACTAGGAGGGAGCAGTTTGTACTGGGAGGGAGCAGTATATACTAGGAGGGAGCAGTATATACTAGGAGGGAGCAGTATGCACTAGGAAGGAGCAGTATATACTAGAAGGGAGCAGTATGTACTAGGAGGGAGCAGTATGCACTAGGAGGGAGCAGTATATACTAGGAGGGAGCAGTATGTACTAGGAGGGAGCAGTATGTTCTAGGAGGGAGCAGTATGCACTAGGAGGGAGCAGTATGCACTAGGAGGGAGCAGTATGTACTAGGAGGGAGCAGTATATACTAGGAGGGAGCAGTATGTACTAGGAGGGAGCAGTATGTACTAGGAGGGAACAGTATGTACTAGGAGGGAGCAGTATGTACTAGGAGGCAGCAGTATGCACTAGGAGGGAGCAGTATATACTAGGAGGGAGCAGTATGCACTAGGAGGGAGCAGTATATACTAGGAGGGAGCAGTATGTACTAGGAGGGAGCAGTATATACTAGGAGGGAGCAGTATGTACTAGGAGGGAACAGTATGTACTAGGAGGGAGCAGTATATACTAGGAGGGAGCAGTATATACTAGGAGGGAGCAGTGTGTACTAGGAGGGAGCAGTATGTACTGGGAGGGAGCAGTTTGTACTGGGAGGGAGCAGTATGTACTGGGAGGGAGCAGTAGGTACTAGGAGGGAGCAGTATGTACTGGGAGGGAGCAGTTTGTACTGGGAGGGAGCAGTATGTACTAGGAGGGAGCAGTATGTACTGGGAGGGAGCAGTTTGTACTAGGAGGGAGCAGTATGTACTGGGAGGGAGCAGTTTGTACTGGGAGGGAGCAGTATGTACTAGGAGGGAGCAGTATGTACTGGGAGGGAGCAGTTTGTACTAGGAGGGAGCAGTATGTACTGGGAGGGAGCAGTTTGTACTGGGAGGGAGCAGTATGTATTGGGAGGGAGCAGTATGTACTGGGAGGGAGCAGTATGTACTGGGAGGGAGCAGTATGTACTAGGAGGGAACAGTATGTACTGGGAGGGAGCAGTATGTACTAGGAGGGAGCAGTATGTACTGGGAGGGAGCAGTTTGTACTGGGAGGGAGCAGTATGTACTGGGAGGGAGCAGTATGTACTGGGAGGGAGCAGTATGTACTAGGAGGTTGCAGTATGTACTAGTTGCGAGCAGTATGTACTGGGAGGTAGCAGTATGTACTAGGAGGGAGCAGTATTTACTAGGAGGGAGCAGTATGTACTAGGAAGGAGCAGTATGTACTGGGAGGGAACAGTGTGTACTAGGAGGGAGCAGTATGTACTAGGAGGGGGAAGTATGTACTAAGAGGGAGCAGTATGCACTAGGAGGGAGCAGTGTGTACTAGGAGGGAGCAGTGTGTACTAGGAGGGAGCAGTATGTACTAGGAGGGAGCAGTATGTACTGGGAGGGAACAGTGTGTACTAGGAGGGAGCAGTATGTACTGGGAGGGAACAGTATGTACTAGGAGGGAGCAGTATGTACTAGGAGGGAGCAGTATGTACTAGGAGGGAGCAGTATGTACTAGGAGGGAGCAGTATGTACTAGGAGGGAGCAGTATATACTAGGAGGGAACAGTATGTACTAGGAGGGAGCAGTATGTACTAGGAGTGAGCAGTATGTACTAGGAGGGAGCAGTATATACTAGGAGGGAGCAGTGTGTACTAGGAGGGAACAGTATGTACTAGGAGGGAGCAGTATGTACTAGGAGGGAGCAGTATGTACTGGGAGGGAACAGTATGTACTAGGAGGGAGCAGTATG
This sequence comes from Oncorhynchus mykiss, assembly GCF_013265735.2. NCBI lineage: Eukaryota > Metazoa > Chordata > Actinopteri > Salmoniformes > Salmonidae > Oncorhynchus > Oncorhynchus mykiss. Next base: position 17,957,815 of record NC_048585.1, read on the forward strand.
CACTAGGAGGGAGCAGTATGTACTGGGAGGGAACAGTATGTACTAGGAGGGAGCAGTATGCACTAGGAGGGAGCAGTATGTACTAGGAGGGAGCAGTATGCACTAGGAGGGAGCAGTATATACTAGGAGGGAGCAGTATGTACTAGGAGGGAACAGTATGTACTAGGAGGGAGCAGTATATACTAGGAGGGAGCAGTATTTACTAGGAGGGAGCAGTATATACTAGGAGGGAGCAGTATGTACTAGGAGGGAGCAGTATGCACTAGGAGGGATCAGTATGTACTAGGAGGGAGCAGTATGTACTAGGAGGGAGCAGTATATACTAGGAGGGAGCAGTATGTACTAGGAGGGAACAGTATGTACTAGGAGGGAGCAGTTTGTACTGGGAGGGAGCAGTATATACTAGGAGGGAGCAGTATATACTAGGAGGGAGCAGTATGCACTAGGAAGGAGCAGTATATACTAGGAGGGAGCAGTATGTACTAGGAGGGAGCAGTATGCACTAGGAGGGAGCAGTATGTACTAGGAGGGAGCAGTATGTACTAGGAGGGAGCAGTATGTTCTAGGAGGGAGCAGTATGCACTAGGAGGGAGCAGTATATACTAGGAGGGAGCAGTATGTACTAGGAGGGAGCAGTATATACTAGGAGGGAGCAGTATGTACTAGGAGGGAGCAGTATGTACTAGGAGGGAACAGTATGTACTAGGAGGGAGCAGTATGTACTAGGAGGCAGCAGTATGCACTAGGAGGGAGCAGTATATACTAGGAGGGAGCAGTATGCACTAGGAGGGAGCAGTATATACTAGGAGGGAGCAGTATGTACTAGGAGGGAGCAGTATATACTAGGAGGGAGCAGTATGTACTAGGAGGGAACAGTATGTACTAGGAGGGAGCAGTATATACTAGGAGGGAGCAGTATATACTAGGAGGGAGCAGTGTGTACTAGGAGGGAGCAGTATATACTAGGAGGGAGCAGTATGTACTGGGAGGGAGCAGTATGTACTGGGAGGGAGCAGTATATACTAGGAGGGAGCAGTATGTACTAGGAGGGAGCAGTATATACTAGGAGGGAGCAGTATGTACTAGGAGGGAACAGTATGTACTAGGAGGGAGCAGTATATACTAGGAGGGAGCAGTGTGTACTAGGAGGGAGCAGTATGCACTAGGAGGGAGCAGTATATACTAGGAGGGAGCAGTATGTACTAGGAGGGAGCAGTATATACTAGGAGGGAACAGTATGTACTAGGAGGGAGCAGTATATACTAGGAGGGAGCAGTGTGTACTAGGAGGGAGCAGTATGCACTAGGAGGGAGCAGTATATACTAGGAGGGAGCAGTATGTACTAGGAGGGAGCAGTATATACTAGGAGGGAGCAGTATGTACTAGGAGGGAACAGTATGTACTAGGAGGGAGCAGTTTGTACTGGGAGGGAGCAGTATATACTAGGAGGGAGCATTATATACTAGGAGGGAGCAGTATGCACTAGGAAGGAGCAGTATATACTAGAAGGGAGCAGTATGTACTAGGAGGGAGCAGTATGCACTAGGAGGGAGCAGTATATACTAGGAGGGAGCAGTATGTACTAGGAGGGAGCAGTATGTTCTAGGAGGGAGCAGTATGCACTAGGAGGGAGCAGTATGCACTAGGAGGGAGCAGTATGTACTAGGAGGGAGCAGTATATACTAGGAGGGAGCAGTATGTACTAGGAGGGAGCAGTATGTACTAGGAGGGAACAGTATGTACTAGGAGGGAGCAGTATGTACTAGGAGGCAGCAGTATGCACTAGGAGGGAGCAGTATATACTAGGAGGGAGCAGTATGCACTAGGAGGGAGCAGTATATACTAGGAGGGAGCAGTATGTACTAGGAGAGAGCAGTATATACTAGGAGGGAGCAGTATGTACTAGGAGGGAACAGTATGTACTAGGAGGGAGCAGTATATACTAGGAGGGAGCAGTATATACTAGGAGGGAGCAGTGTGTACTAGGAGGGAGCAGTATATACTAGGAGGGAGCAGTATGTACTGGGAGGGAGCAGTATGTACTGGGAGGGAGCAGTATATACTAGGAGGGAGCAGTATGTACTAGGAGGGAGCAGTATATACTAGGAGGGAGCAGTATGTACTAGGAGGGAACAGTATGTACTAGGAGGGAGCAGTATATACTAGGAGGGAGCAGTGTGTACTAGGAGGGAGCAGTATGCACTAGGAGGGAGCAGTATATACTAGGAGGGAGCAGTATGTACTAGGAGGGAGCAGTATATACTAGGAGGGAGCAGTATGTACTAGGAGGGAGCAGTATATACTAGGAGGGAGCAGTATGTACTAGGAGGGAACAGTATGTACTAGGAGGGAGCAGTATGTACTAGGAGGGAGCAGTATGCACTAGGAGGGAGCAGTATATACTAGGAGGGAGCAGTATTGCCTCTATGTGAACTATCATTTTAGGATGAAATTGCCACATGTTGGGGTATTTTTTGTGTGTTTTCTGCAGTTATGTGCGTGTGTGCGCATTTGTGTGTGTGTGTGTATGCGTGTGTGTTTCGCAGCAATTTTAGTTATAGTCTAAACCAATCCTTCTGTTCTTCGCTGCTGCTCACAGAGGATATACATGAATTACTCCATGAAGAAGAACTCCCACTACTCTCCACACTGTAATACATTCACACATGCTGTGTGTGTTTGTGTGTGTGTGTGTGTGTGCGTGCGTGCGTGCGTTCATGCGTTCGTGCGTGCGTGTGCGTGTGCGTGTGCGTGTGCGTGTGCGTGTGTGTGTGTGTGTGTGTGTGTGTGTGTGTGTGTGTGTGTGTGTGGTGATGACTGGGAAGGTCAAACTTGGGAAATAGAATCAAATGACTGCTATTCAGCTGTAGTGAGTCCTGGTTTATTTACTGACTGCATTTCTTATTGACAGCTGGGCATGGCATGTCATTTACATGAAATGTGAGGCTTTTCCCCCTAGTCAAGGAGCTACTGATAATCCCCCCCCCACACACACACACACACACACACACACACACACACACACAGACCTCATTCCAGGGAACGTTGATTCGAAGCAGTCTTATAGAGCGCTGGACCATTAGCCTTGAGGTTTTCAGATGGTTCTCTTTATATTCTCTCTGTGTTTTCTATGAGATTAGACCCATGATGTATGACCGGGGCCCAGCATAAAGGATGGCCCTTAACTATGGCCCGGAATGGCTTCCTCCTCTTTGAAGGAATCCAATGCCCATCCAATATGACAGAGACAAATTACCACCATTAGGGCTCCGATTCACACAGTTTCACTATGTTGGAAAACCCTTGACCTCTAAATAAGGCCAGGCATTTGTCAGAGAGCAGATCAAGCCACTTTGAGCCACACAGAGCAACAAAACCCTGAACCTCCTGTGATGGCATCGCAACGTTATTGTTATGGCAGAAGGCTATAGGAAAGGAAGGAGAGCGTCTATGGGCCTACACGTGTCTCCTCCATACAGAGGTTGTTTACACATATCCCATCCCCTCAGAGCTATACTAAATAACAACACCCCCACTCTCAATGTCCCTGGCAGAGGGCTGAAACTTTAATGGGGTTCTGCTAGTTAAGATAGTCCAGAGAGGTGGGCAGACACTGTGGTATTTCAACAAATGTCAGCGCGTAGACTTTGATCCACTCTTCTGTCTGATATCAGAGGATGAGAGGAGAGATGGACTACTCATCTCACTGTCTGTCCCAAGAGAGAGAGAGAGAGAGAGAGAGAGAGAGAGAGAGAGAGAGAGAGATAGAGAGAGAGAGGGGGGGGGAATGAAGAGGAATACAGAGAGAGAGAGAGAATAAGGAGGATGGAGGCAAAATGAGAGTGTGAGGCAAAAATAAAAAAAATAAAGATACAAAAGAGGAGAAGGAGAGGGACATAGAGAGATGAGGAAAGAAAGAGAAACAAGAGATGGAAAGAAGTATATGGGTAGAGGTGGATGTAAGAGAAAGGAACAAGCACAACTTTACAAAAAAAAACTCTATCCTTGAGTTAGCCCAGATAAAGATTTTGGAAATACGCAAGACCCTGCTTTCATTGGGTAGAGGTAGAGAGGTGAGAGTGGGTTTGAAGTATGTTACTGACACAGGTCTCCCAGACATGAGAGGGCATGAGATCCATTAAAATAAGGAGAGAGAGAGATGTAAGTGGCTACCAAATTGATACGGGAGGGATGTCAAATGGATTAACTGAGGAAGGAAAGTAGGAGGAATGGGTGAGAGGAACATGGGGAATGTGAGGGGAGGAGAGTGGAAAGGAAAGGAAATAAAGAGGTACATGTCTCTAACTTTTGGGGCATGAACAACGTTGTGGGTTCAATGCCCATATCAACCATTCCTGTGGGATAGGTGAGTTAAAATACAGTGAGTTTCTCTGGGAAAACTAGAAACATCTGTTTGATGTCCATGTGTACCTCTATCATCAGAGGGTAGATAAGGTAAGGGGCCATTGAGAGGGTGTGGATGAGGAAGTGAATCACTAAAGGACTATGCCAGGTGAGAATGTCAACGAGGACACAGAGAGGTCATGGGTGGGTAAGGGGAGCACTGACTGAGGTTGGCGAGAGGGCACCAGACTCTTTTGGAAGCTGTTACTGCCAGACTGAACAGCTTGCTTCTGTTGTCTATGCCCCTGCCGTTGGGACGCCATTTTCCATGGACAGGTTGGTTGATGTGCTCAGCCGGGCATAGTTTCCACATATGCCAGGGTAAACCAGGAAACTGTGCTGTATACAAGGACATGAGGGCTCTAACCCAGATACATCCCTTTCACTCAGCACAACACAGGTGAGGCAGGATGAGTATTTGCATGCTGTATCCAACCACTGCTGCACTGCAGGCAACAACCTAACACAGCCAATAGGAGCCCATTAATCCAATCCTCCATCTAGATGGTATGACAACATTTTGTTTGAGCTATTAAATGTCTTGGAAGAATAGATACAACCATATCAGATCTCTTTTGTTTACTGATGTCTATTGATCTGTCTCCATCCCAATGTTTCCCCATGATATATATATATTTTTTCTCTCTCTCTCTCTCTCTCTCTCTCTCTCTCTCTCTCTCTCTCCCTCTCTCTCTCTCTCTCTCTCTCTCTCTCTCTCTCTCTCTCTCTCTCTCTCTCTCCCTCTCTCTCTCTCTCTCTCTCTCTCTCTCTCTCTCTCTCTCTCTCTCTCTCTCTCTCTCCCTCTCTCTCTCTCTCTCTCTCTCTCTCTCTCTCTCTCTCTCTCTCTCTCTCTCTCTCTCTCTCTCTCTCTCTCTCTCTCTCCCTCTCTCTCTCCCTCTCTCCCTCTCTCTCTCCCTCTCTCTCCCTCTCTCCCTCTCTCTCTCTCTCTCTCCCCCTCTCTCTCTCTCTCTCTATCAATTCAATTCAATTCAATTTCAACTTCATTAGACTTTATTGGCAATGAATAAAATATGTTGTGTAAATCAAAAAAGAGTGATACAAGTGATGAACTAGACTATACTGGTGAGGCAGAAGCAGGTGGAGACATAGTTAGGAGCCATAATAGCAATAACTTTGACAACAGCACTTAAGAGAACCAAATGAGGAGAAGTAATGAGAAAATGTAGAGGAGAGGAGAGAGAAGAAATCAATTAGGTGTTGTTAATCTACCGTCTCTCTGTCTCTCAGGTTGGTGACGGGACAAATCCTATTGTTCTCTGTCTCATTCTTTTGTAATACTCATCTGTTTAGCCTAAGTGCCTTAAAAGTCAAAACAGGCTCTTATTTTCTCTCTTTTCTCTCTCTCCCTCTCTCTCTGAAGAATATTTTCTCTCTCTCTCTCTCATTCCACATGAATGGTTAAAATGAAGTGCTTTTAGAAGTTGAAACAGCCTCTAATTCATTCTCTCTACCTCTCGCTCTCTGAAGGATGATCTCTCTCTTTCTGAAGGATGATCTCCCTCTCTGAATCTCTCTCTCTCTGTCTCTCTCTCTGAAGGATGACCTCTCTCTCTCTCTCTGAATCATCTATCTCTCTCTGAAGGATGATCTCTCTCTCGGAATCTCTCTCTCTCTCTCTGAAGGATGATCTCTCTCTCTGAATCTCTCTCTCTGTCTCTCTCTCTCTGAAGGATGATCTCTCTCTCTCTGAATCTCTCTCTGTCTCTCTCTCTGAATCTCTCTCTGTCTCTCTCTCTGAAGGATGATCTCTCTCTGAAGGATGATATCTCTCTGAAGGATGATCTCTCTCTGTCTCTCTCTCTCTGAATCTCTCTCCCTCTCTGAAGGATGAAATCTCTCTCTGAATCTCTCTCTCTGTCTCTCTCTCTGAATCTCTCTCTTTCTCTGTCTCTCTCTCTGAAGGATGATCTCTCTCTGAAGGATGATCTCTCTCCCTCTCTGAATCTCTCTCCCTGTCTATCTCTCTGAAGGATGATCTCTCTCTGTCTCTCTCTGAAGGATGATTTCTCTCTCTCTGAAGGATGAGATCTCTCTCTGAATCTCTCTCTCTGTCTCTCTCTCTGAATCTCTCTCTCTCTGTCTCTCTCTCTGAAGGATGATCTCTCTCTGAAGGATGTTCTCTCTCCCTGTCTCTCTTTCTGAAGGATGATCTCTCTCTGAATCTCTCTCTCTCTCTCTCTCTCTGAAGGATGATTTCTCTCTCTGAATCTCTCTCTCTCTCTCTCTGAAGGATGATTTCTCTCTCTGAATCTCTCTCTCTCTCTCTCTCTGAGGGATGATCTATCTCTCTCTCTCTCTGTGTGTCTCTCTCTTTCACACTATCTCTCTCTATATCAGATATCTCTCTCAGATCTCTATCTCTCGCTCTCTCTAGCTCTCTCTCTATCTAGCTTTCTCTCTCTGCATCTCTCTCCCTCCCTCTCTCTAGCTCTCTCTATCTAGCTCTAGCTCTCTCCCTGATCTTTCTCTCTCTATCGACCTCTCTTAGATCTCAATCTTTCTCTCTATGCATCTCTCTCTTGCTCTCTCTCTCTCTCTCTCTCTCTCTCTTCCTGAAGGATGATCTCTCTCTCTGAATCTCTCTCTCTCTCTGAAGGATGATCTCTCTCTCTCTCTCTCTATGAATCTCTCTCTCTCTCTCTCTGAGGGATGATCACTCTCTCTCGCTGAAGGATGATCTCTCTCTCTGAATCTCTACCTCGCTCTCTCTGAAGGATGATCTCTCTCTCTCTCTCTCTCTGTGTGTCTCTCTCTTTCACACTATCTCTCTCTATATCAGATATCTCTCTCAGATCTTTATCTCTCGCTCTCTCTAGCTCTCTCTCTATCTAGCTTTCTCTCTCTAGCTCTCTCTCCGATCTTTCTCTCTCTCTCTCTGCATCTCTCTATCTCCCTCCCCCCTCTCTCTCAGATCTCTTTCTCTCTCTGCATCCCTCTCTCTCTATCTCTGCATCTCCCTCCCCCCTCTCTCTCAGATCTCTTTCTCTCTCTGCATCCCTCTCTCTCTATCTCTGCATCTCTCTCCCTCCCTCTCTCTAGCTCTCTCTATCTAGCTCTAGCTCTCTCCCTGATCTTTCTCTCTCTATCGACCTCTCTTAGATCTCAATCTTTCTCTTTATGCATCTCTCTCTCGCTCTCTCTCTCTCTCTCTCTCTCTCTCTCTCTCTCTCTCTCTCTCTCTCTCTCTCTCTCTCTCTCTCTCTCTCTCTCTCTCTCTCTCTCTCAGATGCTGTCATATTCCCCTCCCAGCTGAAATATGGAAAGCTTTGTCTGGCTTTAGGGAGCTCAGTGAGCAGTAAACATTTAACAGTATTGTTGGGGACCATAAAAACAAGCATTTTCAACTCAAACCTAAATTCTCCTTTAATAAGGTCATGGATTCACTGAGAGAAGAAGTGGCTTGTGAAGGGGAGTGTACGTGTATGCGTGTGTGCATCTTGCGTGTGCGTGAGTGCATGTGCTGTGTGTATTTGTGTCTGCATTCTGGTGTGCTTCATGTGTGTGTAAGGACGTATATTGTCAAACGGCATTCAATAATCCATTTATTTATGATTAAACACCTTCTTGTGACTAAACCAATCATATATGTCCTGTGAAAAAGACCAACAAGACTTTGTGTTGTCTCAGACTCTATCTCCCTAACCTGCTGACTGCTGACCCCAGGCATCTGTTAAGTTCCTCTGCCCCACCACCTCTAATGAGACATCTGCCTGCTAGCTCTTTGAGCGCGGCTGCACCCGTAATTACAATTGCATTATCTTGCTAATTATGTGGCTGTGTTAGTGCATGTCTGTGTTCACTGTGTTAGTGCATGTCTGTGTTCACTGTGTTAGTGCCTGTCTGTGTTCACTGTGTTAGTGCATGTCTGTGTTCACTGTGTTAGTGCATGTCTGTGTTCACTGTGTTAGTGCATGTCTGTGTTCACTGTGTTAGTGCATGTCTGTGTTCACGGTGTTAGTGCCTGTCTGTGTTCACTGTGTTAGTGCATGTCTGTGTTCACTGTGTTAGTGCATGTCTGTGTTCACTGTGTTAGTGCCTGTCTGTGTTCACTGTGTTAGTGCATGTCTGTGTTCACTGTGTTAGTGCATGTCTGTGTTCACGGTGTTAGTGCATGTCTGTGTTCACTGTGTTAGTGCATGTCTGTGTTCACTGTGTTAGTGCATGTCTGTGTTCACGGTGTTAGTGCCTGTCTGTGTTCACTGTGTTAGTGCATGTCTGTGTTCACTGTGTTAGTGCATGTCTGTGTTCACTGTGTTAGTGCCTGTCTGTGTTCACTGTGTTAGTGCATGTCTGTATTCACTGTGTTAGTGCCTGTCTGTGTTCACTGTGTTAGTGCCTGTCTGTGTTCACTGTGTTAGTGCCTGTCTGTGTTCACTGTGTTAGTGCATGTCTGTGTTCACGGTGTTAGTGCCTGTCTGTGTTCACTGTGTTAGTGCATGTCTGTGTTCACTGTGTTAGTGCATGTCTGTGTTCACTGTGTTAGTGCATGTCTGTGTTCACTGTGTTAGTGCATGTCTGTGTTCACGGTGTTAGTGCATGTCTGTGTTCACTGTGTTAGTGCATGTCTGTATTCACTGTGTTAGTGCCTGTCTGTGTTCACTGTGTTAGTGCATGTCTGTGTTCACTGTGTTAGTGCATGTCTGTGTTCACTGTGTTAGTGCCTGTCTGTGTTCACTGTGTTAGTGCATGTCTGTGTTCACTGTGTTAGTGCATGTCTGTGTTCACGGTGTTAGTGCATGTCTGTGTTCACTGTGTTAGTGCATGTCTGTATTCACTGTGTTAGTGCCTGTCTGTGTTCACTGTGTTAGTGCCTGTCTGTGTTCACTGTGTTAGTGCCTGTCTGTGTTCACTGTGTTAGTGCATGTCTGTGTTCACGGTGTTAGTGCCTGTCTGTGTTCACTGTGTTAGTGCATGTCTGTGTTCACTGTGTTAGTGCCTGTCTGTGTTCACTGTGTTAGTGCATGTCTGTGTTCACTGTGTTAGTGCATGTCTGTGTTCACGGTGTTAGTGCATGTCTGTGTTCACTGTGTTAGTGCATGTCTGTGTTCACTGTGTTAGTGCATGTCTGTGTTCACGGTGTTAGTGCCTGTCTGTGTTCACTGTGTTAGTGCATGTCTGTGTTCACTGTGTTAGTGCATGTCTGTGTTCACTGTGTTAGTGCCTGTCTGTGTTCACTGTGTTAGTGCATGTCTGTGTTCACTGTGTTAGTGCATGTCTGTATTCACTGTGTTAGTGCCTGTCTGTGTTCACTGTGTTAGTGCATGTCTGTGTTCACTGTGTTAGTGCATGTCTGTGTTCACTGTGTTAGTGCCTGTCTGTGTTCACTGTGTTAGTGCATGTCTATGTTCACTGTGTTAGTGCATGTCTGTGTTCACGGTGTTAGTGCATGTCTGTGTTCACTGTGTTAGTGCATGTCTGTATTCACTGTGTTAGTGCCTGTCTGTGTTCACTGTGTTAGTGCCTGTCTGTGTTCACTGTGTTAGTGCCTGTCTGTGTTCACTGTGTTAGTGCATGTCTGTGTTCACGGTGTTAGTGCCTGTCTGTGTTCACTGTGTTAGTGCATGTCTGTGTTCACTGTGTTAGTGCATGTCTGTGTTCACTGTGTTAGTGCATGTCTGTGTTCACTGTGTTAGTGCATGTCTGTGTTCACGGTGTTAGTGCATGTCTGTGTTCACTGTGTTAGTGCATGTCTGTATTCACTGTGTTAGTGCCTGTCTGTGTTCACTGTGTTAGTGCCTGTCTGTGTTCACTGTGTTAGTGCCTGTCTGTGTTCACTGTGTTAGTGCATGTCTGTGTTCACGGTGTTAGTGCCTGTCTGTGTTCACTGTGTTAGTGCATGTCTGTGTTCACTGTGTTAGTGCATGTCTGTGTTCACTGTGTTAGTGCATGTCTGTGTTCACTGTGTTAGTGCATGTCTGTGTTCACGGTGTTAGTGCATGTCTGTGTTCACTGTGTTAGTGCATGTCTGTATTCACTGTGTTAGTGCCTGTCTGTGTTCACTGTGTTAGTGCCTGTCTGTGTTCACTGTGTTAGTGCCTGTCTGTGTTCACTGTGTTAGTGCATGTCTGTGTTCACTGTGTTAGTGTCTGTCTGTGTTCACTGTGTTAGTGCATGTCTGTGTTCACTGTGTTAGTGCATGTCTGTGTTCACTGTGTTAGTGCATGTCTGTGTTCACTGTGTTAGTGCATGTCTGTGTTCACTGTGTTAGTGCCTGTCTGTGTTCACTGTGTTAGTGCATGTCTGTGTTCACTGTGTTAGTGCATGTCTGTGTTCACTGTGTTAGTGCATGTCTGTGTTCACTGTGTTAGTGCCTGTCTGTGTTCACTGTGTTAGTGCCTGTCTGTGTTCACTGTGTTAGTGCATGTCTGTGTTCACTGTGTTAGTGCATGTCTGTGTTCACTGTGTTAGTGCATGTCTGTGTTCACTGTGTTAGTGCCTGTCTGTGTTCACTGTGTTAGTGCCTGTCTGTGTTCACTGTGTTAGTGCATGTCTGTGTTCACTGTGTTAGTGCATGTCTGTGTTCACTGTGTTAGTGCCTGTCTGTGTTCACTGTGTTAGTGCATGTCTGTGTTCACTGTGTTAGTGCATGTCTGTGTTCGGGTATGTTGGAAATTGGTGTGTAGCACAAGTGTGTTGAATGTTTATGTTAGTTGGTAAGTTTTTGTAGGCCTGGGGGAGTGAGTTTGTGTGTATGTGTGTGTGTGTGTGTGTGTGTGTGTGTGTGTGTGTGTGTGTGTGTGTGTGTGTGTGTGTGTGTGTGTGTGTGTGTGTGTGTGTGTGTGTGTGTGTGTGTGTGTGTGTGTGTGTGTGTGTGTGCATATCTATGTGAATTCATTTGCCTGCATGCCTGTGTGTGTATAGTTGTGTCTGTATCTGTGGCCTTTGCAGACTTACTAGATTCTCTTGACTGTAGCTGATTAATAGAACCTCACACTTTCATCCACAGCCTGTCACCTTGTCAGTACGCCTCTCTCCCCTGCAGCCACTTCTTTCAGGAGTGGTTTCCTCTAGTAACCTCTGCCATTCTCTCCTCCCTGGGCGGAAGGCACCTTATACAGTAGCGCCGGCTGGTCAGAGTGATTGCAGGGGAATCTACAAGTATAAAGAATTAATATGGCTGGCGGTCTGTGACTCATGCTGTGGTCATTGGGCAGAGACCTGTCCACGGTGAGGCAAGATGGGAATAAGCTATATTGAGACTTCTACACCTTGGTACCTTTTCACCATTCACACTTATTTTGGCTGACAGACAGAGAGAGAGGGAGAGAGAGAGAGAGATGCGGGTTGGAAAGAGGAGGAGGGAGAAGCTGGGAGGGAAGGAGAGAGAGACAAAGGCAGTGACAGATAGACAGAGAGAGAGAGAGAGAGAGAGTGAGATGGGGAAAGAGAGATGGACACAAAAGGTGAGAGCTAGAGAGTTTCTTTGTTTATTCTTTATGTCAAAAAGTAAAGGCCTTGAACAACTGCACTAGTGTGAGAGTACTCAGTAACAGGGATGAAGGATTAGAGGAGAGGGTAAAAGAGAGAAATACTAGATAGTGTGAGAGTACTCAGTAACGGGGAGGGTAAACCAGAGAAATACTAGATAGTGTGAGAGTACTCAGTAACGGAGAGGGTAAAATAGAGAAATACTAGATAGTGCAAATGAAAGAGGAAAAAACAGGCAGAGAAAGAAATACAAAGAGAGAGAAATATAGAGTGGGGGGGAGCAGCCTACAGAAGGAAGTGAAAACAAATAAATTAGAAATACAGTAGATAGATCCACTATCTGCTGTACTGAGGTCAGGTAAAGGTCACCTTGGAGCCCTGTGTTTATGGTATGCAGAGGTAGAATCGGCCCCGGGCCCTCATAGGCATATTCAGCAGATGTAAACGCTGCGCTGAGGTCAGATCCAGAGGCGGACACGGTGGGGCTTTGTGTTCAGAGCCCTGCCAAATCCCCAGGCCCAGGATCAGATGAATTAGAATGGAACGCACAAGAGCTATAGGTCCCAGCCTCGGGGTGGGCTTAGCATTAACATAAACAGAGGAAAGGAGGGCGGGAGGAGAGGAGAGGAGAGGAGGGAAGAGTGGGCAATTTCAAACCTGTTGTAGATAATCTGTTACATGTATTCTTTTTTTATTAATTCAAATAGAAAAAATCATAGAATATGCAAACACAGTATTTGATGTACTAATAGTGAATAAATATACCTATTGCAATCTTTAATCTTCAATAAATCTAGTGGGAGGTAGAGATTCGGGGGTGGGCCGAATATTTTGATATTGAAAAATACAGTGCCAGTCAAAAGTTTGGACACACCTACTCATTCAAGGGTTTTTCTTTATTTTTTACAATTTTCTACATTGTAGAATAATAGTGAAGACATCAAAACTTTGAAATAACACATGTAACACAATCATAACACAATAACACAATCATGTAGTAACCAAAAAAGTGTTATATTTAATATTTTTGATTCTTCAAAGTAGCCACCCTTTGCGTTGATGGCAGGTTTGCAAAATCTTGGCATTCTCTCAACCAGCTTCATGAGGAATGCTTTTCTAACAATCTGGAAGGAGTTCCCACATATGCTGAGCACTTGTTGGCTGCTTTTCCTTCGCTCTGTGAACGAGTTGGTCCAACTAATCCCAAACCATCTCAAGTGGGTTTAGGTCGCGTGATTGTGGAGGCCAGGTCATTTGATGCAGCACTCCATCACTCTCCTTCTTGGTCAAATAGCCCTTACACAGCCTGGATTGGTGTTGGGTCATTGTCCTGTTGAAAAAAATTATAGTCCCACTCAGTGGCGATTTTAGCATGTAAATCTTGGTGGGGCGAATTTTAAAAAAATCATGTTTTAGATGCGTGCCAGCAAATCCACTACACTACACAACACAACACTAAACAATACATTCATTGCACTATAACGGTGACAGGTGGTGCCCGCACACTGTTAGGGCCTACATAAAGCTGTCCCAACAGCAGAGTCCCAACAGCCGAGTCCCAACATCTTACCACTGCTACACCTGGCTATCAGCAGAGCCTTGTCTGGCAGCGAAACAGTTCATTCAGCCTCATTTATAGCTGACATGGCTGACTTTCTTATTTGTGTCCTTTAGTAGTGGTTTCTTTGCAGCAATTCGGCCATGAAGGCCTGATCCACTCAGTCTTTTCTGAACAGTTGATGTTGAGATGTGTCTGTTACTAGAACTCTGGGAAGCATTTATTTTTCCCTGCAATTTCTGACGCTGGTAACTCTAATGAACTTATCCTCTGCAGCAGAGGTAACTCTAATGAACTTATCCTCTGCAGCAGAGGTAACTCTAATGAACTTATCCTCTGCAGCAGAGGTAACTCTGTGTCTTCTTTTCCTATGGTGGTCCTAATGAGAGCCAGTTTCATCATAGCGCTTGATGGTGTTTGCGACAGCACTCGAAGAAAATGTTCCGCATTGACTGACCTTCATGTCTTAAAGTAATGATGGACTGTCACTTCTCTTTGCTTATTTGAGCTGTTGTTGCCATAATATGAACTTGGTCTATTACCAAATAAGGCTATCTTCTCTATACCACCCCTACCTTCTCACAACATAACTGATTGGCACAAACACATGAAGAAGAAATTCCACAATTTAACAAGGCACACCTGTTAATTGACTACATCATGAAGCTGGATTAGAGAATGACACGAGTGTGCAAAGCTGTCATCAAGGCAAAGGTTGGTGTCACGTGTGCTCCCTCTCCGGCCTCTAGGTCACCAGGCTGCTCGTTATGTCGCACACCTGTCACCAGAGTTACGCGCATCTGCTCATAATGACACTCACCTGGACTCCATCACCGCCTTGATCACCTGCCCTTTATATTTCACTCCCTTTGATTTCTTCCCCAGTCGTCATTGTTTCTGTGTCATGTTGGTGCGCTGTTCGTGTTGTGTTTATTTATTAATTAAATGTATTCACTCCCTGAACTTGCTTCCCAGCATACATCGTTACAGGTGGCTACTTAAAAAGAATCTCAAATATAAAATATATTTTGATTTGTTAAAACCTTTTTTGTTTACTGCATGATTCCATATGTGTTATTCTATAGTTTTGATGTCTTCACTATTATTCTACAATGTAGAAAATAGTAAAGAATAAAGAAGAACCCTGGAATGAGTAGACGTATCCAAACTGGTCCTGTACATTGAAAAATATTAGTGCTTGAGGTATTGCAGGTGTAATTCCTTGTTTATGAGTGACTGGGAAAGTTTGGAAACACTATTAATCAGCACTATTAAGAACCTACAATTCATGCTTTTCTTCCCCTGAATTAATTTCATATTGACATCAATTGATTGCATCTTTCACACAAAAGTTAGGATTAAGCCCTTTAGCAAACAATCAATTTGGTGCAGTACATTGGATTCTAAAGACGTAGACTATGGAGTCATCCTGATGGATTCTAAAGGCATGGACTATGCAGTCATCCAGTTGGATTCTAAAGACGTAGACTATGGAGTCATCCAGTTGGATTCTAAAGACGTAGACAATGCAATCATCCAGTTGGATTCAAAAGACGTAGACAATGAAGTCATCCAGTTGGATTCTAAAGACGTAGACAATGCAATCATCCAGTTGGATTCTAAAGACGTAGACAATGAAGTCATCCAGTTGGATTCTAAAGACGTAGACAATGAAGTCATCCAGTTGGATTCTAAAGACGTAGACAATGCAATCATCCAGTTGGATTCTAAAGACATAGACTATGGAGTCATCCTGATGGATTCTAAAGGCATGGACTATGCAGTCATCCAGTTGGATTCTAAAGACATAGACAATGCAATCATCCAGTTGGATTCTAAAGACGTAGACAATGCAATCATCCAGTTGGATTCTAAAGACGTAGACAATGAAGTCATCCAGTTGGATTCTAAAGACATAGACTATGGAGTCATCCTGATGGATTCTAAAGGCATGGACTATGCAGTCATCCAGTTGGATTCTAAAGACGTAGACAATGCAATCATCCAGTTGGATTCTAAAGACGTAGACAATGAAGTCATCCAGTTGGATTCTAAAGACATAGACTATGTAGTCATCCAGTTTGATTCTAAAGACGTAGACTATGGAGTCATCCAGTTGGATTCTAAAGATGTAGACTATGGAGTCATCCAGTTGGATTCTAAAGACGTAGACTATGGAGTCATCCAGTTGGATTCTAAAGACGTAGACTATGGAGTCATCCAATTGGATTCTAAAGACGTAGATTACGGAGTCATCCAGTTGGATTCTAAAGACGGAGACTATGGAGTCATCCAGTTGGATTCTAAAGACGTAGACTATGGAGTCATCCAGTTGGATTCTAAAGACGTAGACTATGGAGTCATCCAGTTGGATTCTAAAGACGTAGACTATGGAGTCATCCAGTTGTTGGTACAGTAGGAGGAAAATAATGAATAGTCACTGTCTCCATCCCAAATGGCACCCTGTTCCCTATATGGGGGTATTAAATAAAGTTTAAAGTTAAATAAAGGTTAAATATAAACACCCATAGGGTCAAAAGCTGTGCAGTATGTGGAGATTAGGGTGCAATTTGGGATGCAGATGTGTAGGAAGTAGTGAGTCATCTCCATGGCTCTGTATGACAGTAAAGTCCTCTACTCCAATGATCTGAGGCCAAGGTACTGTAAGCCTGGAGACATACACACAGTAAGCTCCACAGAGAGGAGATGAGGGAGGGAGCGGTGCAGTGACAGGGAGGTGAGAGTGGTGAAAGCAAAATGAATGAAGGTATGGTGAGACATAGAGAGAGCAAGAGAGAGGGAGGGAGGGAGAGAGAGAGAAAGAGAGATATACAGGACAGGGAATATAGAGAAGGGAAAGAGGGGATGGAGAAAGAAGGTAAGGCAAACAACAGGAAGCAATAAATAAATTATGAGAGGGATTGAATGCGGTTGAGAGAGCAAAAGAGTCTCTTCTCCTCTTTTCCATGCTTTTCTGTGACAGACCAAAGTAAGGGTTACCATTGAAGCGCCTCAAAGCCCCCTTGTCTATGTAATCCAGGTAACGTGGCATGAATGAGCGATAGAACATCAAGCAAACCTCGCAACCGCCCACCAACGACTTGCACGCTAACTCACTATGCGGCAGCCACGACCGCCCCATGCCAGTCCCTCACCGCGTGCCGAGCAGCGCTTATCTGGGCTGACAAATCCTTCATTAAAAAACACTCTGTGGATTCACATGCATAAATCTCACAGGGCTACATGAGGATTGCTTGTTTATGTATACGTGTCAGATTCATTTCATCTGAGGATTGTGGTGTGCAGTGAGAGAGTATGGAGTATGTTTGTGTTATGGGAGGGGTGTGTCTATATGTTTGTGTTATGGGAGGGGTGTGTCTATATGTTTGTGTTATGGGAGGGGTGTGTCTATATGTTTGTGTTATGGGAGGGGTGTGTCTATATGTTTGTGTTATGGGAGGGGTGTGTCTATATGTTTGTGTTATGGGAGGGGTGTGTCTATTAGTTTGTGTTATGGGAGGGGTGTGTCTATATGTTTGTGTTATGGGAGGGGTGTGTCTATATGTTTGTGTTATGGGAGGGGGGTGTCTATATGTTTGTGTTATGGGAGGGGTGTGTCTATATGTTTGTGTTATGGGAGGGGTGTGTCTATATGTTTGTGTTATGGGAGGGGTGTGTCTATATGTTTGTGTTATGGGAGGGGTGTGTCTATATGTTTGTGTTATGGGAGGGGGGTGTCTATATGTTTGTGTTATGGGAGGGGTGTCTATATGTTTGTGTTATGGGAGGCAGAGAGGAGGTGAGGAAAGAGGAGGTAGAGAGGGGTGAGGAAGGAGGAGGAGGCAGACAGGAGGTGAGGAAAGAGGAGGGAGAGAGGAGGTGAGGAAAGAGGAGGGAGAGAGGGATGAGGAAGGAGGAGGCAGAGAGGAGGTGAGGAAGGAGGAGGCAGAGAGGAGGTGAGGAATGAGGAGGGAGAGAGGAGGTGAGGAAGGAGGAGGCAGAGAGGAGGTGAGAAAGGAGGAGGCAGAGAGGAGGTGAGAAAGGAGGAGGCAGAGAGGAGGTGAGGAAGGAGGAGGCATAGATGAGGTGAGGAAGGATGGAGAGAGGGGTGAGGTAGGAGGGGGCAAAGATGAGGTGAGGAAGGAGGAGGGAGAGAGGGGTGAGGAAGGAGGATGAGGCAGAGAGGAGGTGAGGAAGGAGGAGAAAGAAAGGAGTTGAGGAAGGAGGAGGAAGAGAGGAGGTGAGGAAGGAGGAGGCAGAGAGGTGAGGATAGAGGGGGCAGAGATGAGGTGAGGAAGGAGGAGGGAGAGAGGAGGTGAGGAAGGAGGAGGCAGAGAGGAGGTGAGGAAAGAGGGGGCAGAGGTGAGGAAGGAGGAGGGAGAGAGGGATGAGGAAGGAGGAGGGAGAGAGGGGTGAGGAAGGAGGAGGCAGAGAGGAGGTGAGAAAGGAGGAGGGAGAGAGGAGGTGAGGAAGGAGGAGGCAGAGGGGAGGTGAGAAAGGAGGAGGCAGCGGTGAGGAAGGAGGCAGAGAGGAGGTGAGGAAGGAGGAGGAGGCAGAGAGGAGGTGAGGAAGGAGGAGGCAGAGAGGAGGTGAGATAGAAGGAGGGAGAGAGGAGGTGAGGAAGGAGGAGGCAGAGAGGAGGTGAGGAAGGAGGAGGCAGCGGTGAGGAAGAGGCAGAGAGGAGGTGAGGAAAGAGGAGGTAGAGAGGAGGTGAGAAAGGAGGAGGGAGAGAGGGGTGAGGAAGGAGGAGGAAGCAGAGAGGAGGTGAGGAAAGAGGAGGGAGAGAGGAGGTGAGGAAAGAGGAGGGAGAGAGGGATGAGAAAGGAGGAGGCAGAGAGGAGGTGAGGAAGGAGGAGGCAGAGAGGAGGTGAGGAATGAGGAGGGAGAGAGGAGGTGAGGAAGGAGGAGGCAGAGAGGAGGTGAGAAAGGAGGGGGCAGAGAGGAGGTGAGAAAGGAGGAGGCAGAGAGGAGGTGAGGAAGGAGGAGGCATAGATGAGGTGAGGAAGGATGGAGAGAGGGGTGAGGTAGGAGGGGGCAAAGATGAGGTGAGGAAGGAGGAGGGAGAGAGGGGTGAGGAAGGAGGATGAGGCAGAGAGGAGGTGAGGAAGGAGGAGAAAGAAAGGAGTTGAGGAAGGAGGAGGAAGAGAGGAGGTGAGGAAGGAGGAGGCAGAGAGGTGAGGATAGAGGGGGCAGAGATGAGGTGAGGAAGGAGGAGGGAGAGAGTAGGTGAGAAAGGAGGAGGCAGAGAGGAGGTGAGGAAAGAGGGGGCAGAGGTGAGGAAGGAGGAGGGAGAGAGGGATGAGGAAGGAGGAGGGAGAGAGGGGTGAGGAAGGAGGAGGCAGAGAGGAGGTGAGAAAGGAGGAGGGAGAGAGGAGGTGAGGAAGGAGGAGGCAGAGAGGAGGTGAGAAAGGAGGAGGCAGCGGTGAGGAAGGAGGCAGAGAGGAGGTGAGGAAGGAGGAGGAGGCAGAGAGGAGGTGAGGAAGGAGGAGGCAGAGAGGAGGTGAGATAGAAGGAGGGAGAGAGGAGGTGAGGAAGGAGGAGGCAGAGAGGAGGTGAGGAAGGAGGAGGCAGCGGTGAGGAAGAGGCAGAGAGGAGGTGAGGAAGGAGGAGGGAGAGAGGAGGTGAGGAAGGAGGAGGGAGAGACGAGGTGAGGAAGGAGGAGGGAGAGAGGGATGAGGAAGGAGGAGGAGGCAGCGGTGAGGAAGGAGGCAGAGAGGAGGTGAGGAAGGAGGAGGGAGAGAGGAGGTGAGGAAGGAGGAGGTAGAGAGGAGGTGAGGAAGGAGGAGGGAGAGAGGAGGTGAGAAAGGAGGAGGGAGAGAGGGTTGAGGAAGGAGGAGGCAGAGAGGAGGTGAGGAATGAGGAGGGAGAGAGGAGGTGAGGAAGGAGGAGGCAGAGAGGAGGTGAGAAAGGAGGGGGCAGAGAGGAGGTGAGAAAGGAGGAGGCAGAGAGGAGGTGAGGAAGGAGGAGGCATAGATGAGGTGAGGAAGGATGGAGAGAGGGGTGAGGTAGGAGGGGGCAAAGATGAGGTGAGGAAGGAGGAGGGAGAGAGGGGTGAGGAAGGAGGATGAGGCAGAGAGGAGGTGAGGAAGGAGGAGAAAGAAAGGAGTTGAGGAAGGAGGAGGAAGAGAGGAGGTGAGGAAGGAGGAGGCAGAGAGGTGAGGATAGAGGGGGCAGAGATGAGGTGAGGAAGGAGGAGGGAGAGAGTAGGTGAGAAAGGAGGAGGCAGAGAGGAGGTGAGGAAAGAGGGGGCAGAGGTGAGGAAGGAGGAGGGAGAGAGGGATGAGGAAGGAGGAGGGAGAGAGGGGTGAGGAAGGAGGAGGCAGAGAGGAGGTGAGAAAGGAGGAGGGAGAGAGGAGGTGAGGAAGGAGGAGGCAGAGAGGAGGTGAGAAAGGAGGAGGCAGCGGTGAGGAAGGAGGCAGAGAGGAGGTGAGGAAGGAGGAGGAGGCAGAGAGGAGGTGAGGAAGGAGGAGGCAGAGAGGAGGTGAGATAGAAGGAGGGAGAGAGGAGGTGAGGAAGGAGGAGGCAGAGAGGAGGTGAGGAAGGAGGAGGCAGCGGTGAGGAAGAGGCAGAGAGGAGGTGAGGAAGGAGGAGGGAGAGAGGAGGTGAGGAAGGAGGAGGGAGAGACGAGGTGAGGAAGGAGGAGGGAGAGAGGGATGAGGAAGGAGGAGGAGGCAGCGGTGAGGAAGGAGGCAGAGAGGAGGTGAGGAAGGAGGAGGGAGAGAGGAGGTGAGGAAGGAGGAGGTAGAGAGGAGGTGAGGAAGGAGGAGGGAGAGAGGAGGTGAGAAAGGAGGAGGGAGAGAGGGTTGAGGAAGGAGGAGGAGGCAGAGAGGAGGTGAGGAAGAAGGAGGCAGAGAGGAGGTGAGATAGAAGGAGGGAGAGAGGGATGAGGAAGGAGGAGGCAGAGAGCAGGTGAGGAAGGAGGAGGGAGAGAGGGGTGAGGCAGGGGATCGAGGTTTGTGATGGGGACAGGAGTGAAGAGGGAGAAGTTGAGAAGTGATGCAGGGAGTTTGGAGACCCTCAAGGGTAAATACAGTGGCCTCATGAATACAACACAAGCTCCCACTCATACATGCATACACACAGAAACAGAAGATGACTGTTAGTTACCACTCTTCAAATCCCTCTCTCTGTCCCCCCTCATACACATACAGTACGTAAACACACACAAGCACACATTCATACACATCCGTAAACACACACAAGCACACATTCATACACACATGCAAACACACACACACTCACACCTAGCACTGCACCGCTATCTTCATCACCCCTCTCTATTAACCAGGACCTCATCACAGCAGAACCCTGAGGGCATCTCTCTCTCTCTCTCCCCTTTCTCTCCGCTCTTCTCCCCCTCTGTCCATCCAGTAGGAGGCACCCGGCACATGCAGTGAGCCCCAGAGCCCAGGGTCTTAATGAAGACTAATGCAAGGAATCATTTTGAACAACCTTCCCTCCATCTGGCCAGTGCCAGACTCCCTCACAGCGCCTCCCATCTCCGCCACAATTAACACAGCAGCAGCTGAGGAGAGAGAAGCTTCTCAAGACTAGACAAGACTCTCTCTTCCGGTGGAAGCTGGAATGTGTGCCTTGCAGAAGCTCCAACTTCCAGATGGACATGTACTGTAGCAGCCTTAATAGTAAGGTTATATGGGTGTACAGTTACTTGGGAACCTTGTGTTTTAATAGAATGGCATTGTTGAAAACAGCAGGACGCGACTTGTAACACTACTTGTAACGCGACTTGTAACTACTAATTTACTGCAATTGGCCCCATTTCTACGCAAATTCACATCAAATGGGAGATAAATCTGTTGTGATATACCCTGGAATCGAGCCAGGGTCTGTAGTTACTCCTCTAGCACTGAGATGCAGTGCCACTCGGGAGCACAGTCAAGCACACCTCAAACACTTTCTAGTCATGGATGTACAGAATGTATATGACCCAGGTCTGATACATATAGGTATAGATATACAGTACACTCCATGACTCCATCCAGCCATTAGCTCTGACACATACCACACCCCCCATAGTTTACATCCCTGACTCTCACAGGCTGCTCCTCTGAGTGTGCCCTGTAGTGTACTGTATGTAGAGTATAGCCCATAGGCAGAGCTGGGAGAGAAGTTGGCGTTCCAACTGTGTGTGTGTGTGCATGCGTGCGTGCGTGTGTGTGTGTGTGTGTGTGTGTGTGTGTGTGTGTGTGTGTGTGTGTGTGTGTGTGTGTGTGTGTGTCTGTGTGTGTGTGTGTGTGTGTGTCAGTATGGAAGATAGAGGACATACACACCTTCCTCCCAGCCATTATGTGTTCCACTCCCATCAGCATGTGTCAAATCAGGGGAACCTTTTAAAACTGTCAAGGGTTTTGTACATTGATGCCCTGTGTATATGTGTGTGTGTGTGCACATGGGGGGGGGGGGGGGGGGGGGGGGGGATTAGACTATCATCAGAATTAGGCTATCATCCATGCTTCTCAAATGTCAATTTTCTAAGTTGTTCCAAACGTCAAGGTGTTTACTGTTAAGTTCAGGCATTAACTCTGAATATGTAAAGTTAGGGATAAGTTCAGGCATGAACTCTGAATGTGTAAAGTTAGGGATAAGTTCAGGCATTAACTCTGAATATGTAAAGTTAGGGATAAGTTCAGGCATGAACTCTGAATGTGTAAAGTTAGGGATAAGTTCAGGCATTAACTCTGAATGTGTAAAGTTAGGGATACGTTCAGGCATTAACTCTGAATGTGTAAAGTTAGGGATAAGTTCAGGCATTAACTCTGACTGTGTAAAGTTAGGGATAATTTCAGGCATTAACTCTGAATGTGTAAAGTTAGGTATAGGTTCAGGCATTAACTCTGAATGTGTAAAGTTAGGTATAGGTTCAGGCATTAACTCTGAATGTGTAAAGTTAGGGATAAGTTCAGACATTAACTCTGAATGTGTAAAGTTAGGGATAAGATCAAGCATTAACAATGATGTATGGTCAGGGATACGTACAGGCATTAACTCTGAATGTGTAAAGTTAGGTAGAGGTTCAGGCATTAACTATGAATGTGTAAAGTTAGGGATAAGTTCAGGCATTAACTCTGAATGTGTAAAGTTAGGGATAAGTTCAGGCATTAACAATGATGTGTGGTCAGGGATAATATCAGGTATTAACTCTGAATGTGTAAAGTTAGGGATAAGTTCAGGCATTAACTCTGAATGTGTAAAGTTAGGGATAAGTTCAGGCATTAACTCTGAATGTCTAAAGTTAGGGATAAGATCAAGCATTAACAATGATGTGTGGTCAGGGATAAGTTCAGGCATTAACTCTGAATGTGTAAAGTTAGGGATACGTTCAGGCATTAACTCTGAATGTGTAAAGTTGGGAATAAGTTCAGGCATTAACTCTGAATGTGTAAAGTTAGGGATAAGTTCAGGCATTAACTCTGAATGTCTAAAGTTAGGGATAGGATCAAGCATTAACAATGATGTGTGGTCAGGGATACGTTCAGGCATTAACTCTGAATGTGTAAAGTTAGGGATAGGTTCAGGCATTAACTCTAAATGTGTAAAGTTAGGGATAAGTTCAGGCATTAACTCTGAATGTGTAAAGTTAGGTATAGGTTCAGGCATTAACTCTGAATGTGTAAAGTTAGGGATAAGTTCAGGCATGAACTCTGAATGTGTAAAGTTAGGGATAAGATCAAGCATTAACAATGATGTGTGGTCAGCGATAAGTTCAGGCATTAACTCTGAATGTGTAAAGTTAGGTAGAGGTTCAGGCATTAACTCTGAATGTGTAAAGTTAGGGATAAGTTCAGGCATTAACTCTGAATGTGTAAAGTTAGGGATAAGATCAGGCATTAACAATGATGTGTGGCCAGGGATATGATCAGGCATTAACTCTGAATGTGTAAAGTTAGGGATAAGTTCAGGCATTAACTCTGAATGTGTAAAGTTAGGGATAAGTGCAGGCATTAACTCTGAATGTCTAAAGTTAGGGATAAGATCAAGCATTAACAATCATGTGTGGTCAGGGATAAGTTCAGGCATTAACTCTGAATGTGTAAAGTTAGGGATAAGTTCAGGCATTAACTCTGAATGTCTAAAGTTAGGGATAAGATCAAGCATTAACAATGATGTGTGGTCAGGGATACGTTCAGGCATTAACTCTGAATATGTAAAGTTAGGGATAAGTTCAGGCATTAACTCTGAATGTGTAAAGTTAGGGATAAGTTCAGGTATTAACTCTGAATATGTAAAGTTATGGATAAGTTCAGGCATTAACTCTGAATGTGTAAAGTTAGGGTTAAGTTCAGGCATTAACTCTGAATGTGTAAAGTTAGGGATAAGTTCAGGCATTAACTCTGAATGTGTAAAGTTAGGGATAAGTTCAGGCATTAACTCTGAATGTGTAAAGTTAGGTAGAGGTTCAGGCATTAACTCTGAATGTGTAAAGTTAGGGATAAGTTCAGGCATTAACTCTGAATGTGTAAAGTTAGGGATAAGTTCAGGCATTAACAATGATGTGTGGCCAGGGATATGATCAGGCATTAACTCTGAATGTGTAAAGTTAGGGATAAGTTCAGGCATTAACTCTGAATGTGTAAAGTTAGGGATAAGTGCAGGCATTAACTCTGAATGTCTAAAGTTAGGGATAAGATCAAGCATTAACAATCATGTGTGGTCAGGGATAAGTTCAGGCATTAACTCTGAATGTGTAAAGTTAGGGATAAGTTCAGGCATTAACTCTGAATGTCTAAAGTTAGGGATAAGATCAAGCATTAACAATGATGTGTGGTCAGGGATACGTTCAGGCATTAACTCTGAATATGTAAAGTTAGGGATAAGTTCAGGCATTAACTCTGAATGTGTAAAGTTAGGGATAAGTTCAGGTATTAACTCTGAATATGTAAAGTTATGGATAAGTTCAGGCATTAACTCTGAATGTGTAAAGTTAGGGTTAACTTCAGGCATTAACTCTGAATGTGTAAAGTTAGGGATAAGTTCAGGCATTAACTCTGAATGTGTAAAGTTAGGGATAAGTTCAGGCATTAACTCTGAATGTGTAAAGTTAGGTAGAGGTTCAGGCATTAACTCTGAATGTGTAAAGTTAGGGATAAGTTCAGGCATTAACTCTGAATGTGTAAAGTTAGGGATAAGTTCAGGCATTAACAATGATGTGTGGTCAGGGATAAGATCAGGCTTTAACTCTGAATGTGTAAAGTTAGGGATAAGTTCAGGCATTAACTCTGAATGTGTAAAGTTAGGGATAAGTTCAGGCATTAACTCTGAATGTCTAAAGTTAGGGATAAGATCAAGCATTAACAATGATGTGTGGTCAGGGATAAGTTCAGGCATTAACTCTGAATGTGTAAAGTTAGGGATAAGTTCAGGCATTAACTCTGAATATGTAAGGGAATACCCCCCTGATTTGGACAAAAACAAATGGCGGTATATTGGCATTGGACAAACCATATACACGATGGTCAATACCACCCAATTTGGCGTTGATTCATGCAAAGTATATTGCAAATGCCATATGGCAATTGCCAATTGTAACACTTCAAAATTCCAATAGGGGGCGTGTGCGTTCCACCGGGGCATTTCATATTGCAAATGGCACCCAAGTCAACATCCAAAAGCCAAATTTTGAAAAATGACATTTTTTAAAAAAAACTTAAAAACCCTTAAAAAAGTGCTTTCTGGACCTTTTTTCGAAATTCTTTCGAGTTTTTTGTCAATTACACATGGGTAAGTACTGTATGAGTATACTTTTGTCATCATATATATATATTTTTTAAGTACATGCGCATAAGGCATATGTTTTGTCCATTTGCAATATGATTTCATAGGAAGTCAAAAGTCAAAAGTCAAAAATGTCAAAATTTGGTAAAAAACTTCACACATCCTTAAAAAAGTGCTTTCTGGACCTTTTTTCAAAATTCTTTCGATTTTTGTGTCAATTACACATGTATAAGAACTTTATCAACATACTTTAGTCATACTTTATTATCATATATATATATATTTTTTTACTTGTGCATAAGGCATATGTTTTCTCCATTTGGAATATGATTTCATAGGAAGTCAAAAGTCAAAAGTCAAAAATGTCAAAATTTGGTAAAAAACTTCATACATCCTTAAAAAAGTGCTTTCTTGACCTTTTTTCAAAATTCTTTCGATTTTTGTGTCAATAACACATGTATAAGAACTTTATCAACATACTTTAGTCATGCTTTATTATCATATTTTTTTTACTTGTGCATAAGGCATATGTTTTCTCCATTTGCAATATGATGTCATAGGAAGTCAAAAGTCTAAGTCAAAAGTAAATATTTTCCTCCGTGCAACTGATGATCTAAAATGTGCAACAAAATTTTTTGGATTTTTTTTGTTTATGTTTCCTTACTTTTTCAAAGTCACTGTGCATTTGCAATATGTTTTAATGGGCAGATACCATCACGAATTTGTCATGCTCAAAATTCAAACTTTACTTTGCTCAAACTATACCTTGGTCAACTTGTATTACATATTTCTTTTTGTTTTACTTGTGCATAAGGCATATGTTTTCTCCATTTGCAATATGATGTCATAGGAAGTCAAAAGTCAAAGTCAAAAGTAAATATTTTCCTCCGTGCACCTGGTGATCTGAAATGTGCACCTGGTGACCTGAAATGTGCACCTGGTGATCTAAAATATGCAACTGGTAACCCAAAAAAAAAATTTTGGGATGTTTTTTTGTTTATGTTTCCTTACTTTTTCAAAGTCACTGTACATTTGCAATATGTTTTAATGGGCAGGTACCATCACAAATTTGTCATGCTCAAAATTCAAACTTTACTTTGCTCAAACTATACCTTGGTCAACTTGTATTACATATTTCTTTTTGTTTTACTTGTGCATAAGGCATATGTTTTCTCCATTTGCAATATGATGTCATAGGAAGTCAAAAGTCAAAGTCAAAAGTAAATATTTTCCTCCGTGCACCTGGTGATCTGAAATGTGCACCTGGTGACCTGAAATGTGCACCTGGTGATCTAAAATATGCAACTGGTAACCCAAAAAAACATTTTTGGGATGTTTTTTTGTTTATGTTTCCTTACTTTTTCAAAGTCACTGTGCATTTGCAATATGTTTTAATGGGCAGGTACCATCACGAATTTGTCATGCTCAAAATTCAAGCTTGTGATCTAAAATATGCAGCTGGTTACCCAACATTTTTTGGGATGTTTTTTTGTTTATGTTTCCTTACTTTTTCAAAGTCACTGTGCATTTGCAATATGTTTTAATGGGCAGGTACCATCACAAATTTGTTTATCGAATTTGTTTATGTTTCCTTACTTTTTCAAAGTCACTGTGCATTTGCAATATGTTTCAATGGGCAGGTACCATCACGAATTTGTCATGCTCAAAATTTTTTAGATGTATTTTTTTTTGTTTCCTTACTTTTTCAAAGTCACTGTGCATTTGGAATATGTTTTAATGGGCAGGTACCATCACGAATTTGTTTATCGAATTTGTTTATGTTTCCTTACTTTTTCAAAGTCACTGTGCATTTGCAATATGTTTCAATGGGCAGGTACCATCACGAATTTGTCATGCTCAAAAAATTTTAGATGTATTTTTTTTTGTTTCTTACTTTTTCAAAGTCACTGTGCATTTGGAATATGTTTTAATGGGCAGGTACCATCACGAATTTGTTTATCGAATTTGTTTATGTTTCCTTACTTTTTCAAAGTCACTGTGCATTTGCAATATGTTTCAATGGGCAGGTACCATCACGAATTTGTCATGCTCAAAAAATTTTAGATGTATTTTTTTTTGTTTCCTTACTTTTTCAAAGTCACTGTGCATTTGGAATATGTTTTAATGGGCAGGTACCATCACGAATTTGTTTATCGAATTTGTTTATGTTTCCTTACTTTTTCAAAGTCACTGTGCATTTGCAATATGTTTCAATGGGCAGGTACCATCACGAATTTGTCATGCTCAAAAAATTTTAGATGTATTTTTTTTTGTTTCCTTACTTTTTCAAAGTCACTGTGCATTTGGAATATGTTTTAATGGGCAGGTACCATCACGAATTTGTTTATCGAATTTGTTTATGTTTCCTTACTTTTTCAAAGTCACTGTGCATTTGCAATATGTTTCAATGGGCAGGTACCATCACGAATTTGTCATGCTCAAAAAATTTTAGATGTATTTTTTTTTGTTTCTTACTTTTTCAAAGTCACTGTGCATTTGGAATATGTTTTAATGGGCAGGTACCATCACGAATTTGTTTATCGAATTTGTTTATGTTTCCTTACTTTTTCAAAGTCACTGTGCATTTGCAATATGTTTCAATGGGCAGGTACCATCACGAATTTGTCATGCTCAAAAAATTTTAGATGTATTTTTTTTTGTTTCCTTACTTTTTCAAAGTCACTGTGCATTTGGAATATGTTTTAATGGGCAGGTACCATCACGAATTTGTTTATCGAATTTGTTTATGTTTCCTTACTTTTTCAAAGTCACTGTGCATTTGCAATATGTTTCAATGGGCAGGTACCATCACGAATTTGTCATGCTCAAAATTTTTTAGATGTATTTTTTTTTGTTTCCTTACTTTTTCAAAGTCACTGTGCATTTGGAATATGTTTTAATGGGCAGGTACCATCACGAATTTGTTTATCGAATTTGTTTATGTTTCCTTACTTTTTCAAAGTCACTGTGCATTTGCAATATGTTTCAATGGGCAGGTACCATCACGAATTTGTCATGCTCAAAATTTTTTAGATGTATTTTTTTTTGTTTCCTTACTTTTTCAAAGTCACTGTGCATTTGGAATATGTTTTAATGGGCAGGTACCATCACGAATTTGTTTATCGAATTTGTTTATGTTTCCTTACTTTTTCAAAGTCACTGTGCATTTGCAATATGTTTCAATGGGCAGGTACCATCACGAATTTGTCATGCTCAAAATTTTTTAGATGTATTTTTTTTTGTTTCCTTACTTTTTCAAAGTCACTGTGCATTTGGAATATGTTTTAATGGGCAGGTACCATCACGAATTTGTTTATCGAATTTGTTTATGTTTCCTTACTTTTTCAAAGTCACTGTGCATTTGCAATATGTTTCAATGGGCAGGTACCATCACGAATTTGTCATGCTCAAAAAATTTTAGATGTATTTTTTTTTGTTTCCTTACTTTTTCAAAGTCACTGTGCATTTGGAATATGTTTTAATGGGCAGGTACCATCACGAATTTGTTTATCGAATTTGTTTATGTTTCCTTACTTTTTCAAAGTCACTGTGCATTTGCAATATGTTTCAATGGGCAGGTACCATCACGAATTTGTCATGCTCAAAATTTTTTAGATGTATTTTTTTTTGTTTCCTTACTTTTTCAAAGTCACTGTGCATTTGGAATATGTTTTAATGGGCAGGTACCATCACGAATTTGTTTATCGAATTTGTTTATGTTTCCTTACTTTTTCAAAGTCACTGTGCATTTGCAATATGTTTCAATGGGCAGGTACCATCACGAATTTGTCATGCTCAAAATTTTTTAGATGTATTTTTTTTTGTTTCCTTACTTTTTCAAAGTCACTGTGCATTTGGAATATGTTTTAATGGGCAGGTACCATCACGAATTTGTTTATCGAATTTGTTTATGTTTCCTTACTTTTTCAAAGTCACTGTGCATTTGCAATATGTTTCAATGGGCAGGTACCATCACGAATTTGTCATGCTCAAAAAATTTTAGATGTATTTTTTTTTGTTTCTTACTTTTTCAAAGTCACTGTGCATTTGGAATATGTTTTAATGGGCAGGTACCATCACGAATTTGTTTATCGAATTTGTTTATGTTTCCTTACTTTTTCAAAGTCACTGTGCATTTGCAATATGTTTCAATGGGCAGGTACCATCACGAATTTGTCATGCTCAAAAAATTTTAGATGTATTTTTTTTTGTTTCCTTACTTTTTCAAAGTCACTGTGCATTTGGAATATGTTTTAATGGGCAGGTACCATCACGAATTTGTTTATCGAATTTGTTTATGTTTCCTTACTTTTTCAAAGTCACTGTGCATTTGCAATATGTTTCAATGGGCAGGTACCATCACGAATTTGTCATGCTCAAAATTTTTTAGATGTATTTTTTTTGTTTCCTTACTTTTTCAAAGTCACTGTGCATTTGGAATATGTTTTAATGGGCAGGTACCATCACGAATTTGTTTATCGAATTTGTTTATGTTTCCTTACTTTTTCAAAGTCACTGTGCATTTGCAATATGTTTCAATGGGCAGGTACCATCACGAATTTGTCATGCTCAAAATTTTTTAGATGTATTTTTTTTTGTTTCTTACTTTTTCAAAGTCACTGTGCATTTGGAATATGTTTTAATGGGCAGGTACCATCACGAATTTGTTTATCGAATTTGTTTATGTTTCCTTACTTTTTCAAAGTCACTGTGCATTTGCAATATGTTTCAATGGGCAGGTACCATCACGAATTTGTCATGCTCAAAAAATTTTAGATGTATTTTTTTTTGTTTCTTACTTTTTCAAAGTCACTGTGCATTTGGAATATGTTTTAATGGGCAGGTACCATCACGAATTTGTTTATCGAATTTGTTTATGTTTCCTTACTTTTTCAAAGTCACTGTGCATTTGCAATATGTTTCAATGGGCAGGTACCATCACGAATTTGTTTATCGAATTTGTTTATGTTTCCTTACTTTTTCAAAGTCACTGTGCATTTGCAATATGTTTCAATGGGCAGGTACCATCACGAATTTGTTTATCGAATTTGTTTATGTTTCCTTACTTTTTCAAAGTCACTGTGCATTTGCAATATGTTTCAATGGGCAGGTACCATCACGAATTTGTCATGCTCAAAATTTTTTAGATGTATTTTTTTTTGTTTCTTACTTTTTCAAAGTCACTGTGCATTTGGAATATGTTTTAATGGGCAGGTACCATCACGAATTTGTTTATCGAATTTGTTTATGTTTCCTTACTTTTTCAAAGTCACTGTGCATTTGCAATATGTTTCAATGGGCAGGTACCATCACGAATTTGTCATGCTCAAAAAATTTTAGATGTATTTTTTTTTGTTTCTTACTTTTTCAAAGTCACTGTGCATTTGGAATATGTTTTAATGGGCAGGTACCATCACGAATTTGTTTATCGAATTTGTTTATGTTTCCTTACTTTTTCAAAGTCACTGTGCATTTGCAATATGTTTCAATGGGCAGGTACCATCACGAATTTGTTTATCGAATTTGTTTATGTTTCCTTACTTTTTCAAAGTCACTGTGCATTTGCAATATGTTTCAATGGGCAAGTACCATCACGAATTTGTCATGCTCAAAATTTTTTAGATGTATTTTTTTTTGTTTCCTTACTTTTTCAAAGTCACTGTGCATTTGGAATATGTTTTAATGGGCAGGTACCATCATGAATTTGTTTATCGAATTTGTTTATGTTTCCTTACTTTTTCAAAGTCACTGTGCATTTGCAATATGTTTCAATGGGCAGGTACCATCACGAATTTGTTTATCGAATTTGTTTATGTTTCCTTACTTTTTCAAAGTCACTGTGCATTTGCAATATGTTTCAATGGGCAGGTACCATCACGAATTTGTTTATCGAATTTGTTTATGTTTCCTTACTTTTTCAAAGTCACTGTGCATTTGCAATATGTTTCAATGGGCAGGTACCATCACGAATTTGTCATGCTCAAAATTTTTTAGATGTATTTTTTTTTGTTTCTTACTTTTTCAAAGTCACTGTGCATTTGGAATATGTTTTAATGGGCAGGTACCATCACGAATTTGTTTATCGAATTTGTTTATGTTTCCTTACTTTTTCAAAGTCACTGTGCATTTGCAATATGTTTCAATGGGCAGGTACCATCACGAATTTGTCATGCTCAAAAAATTTTAGATGTATTTTTTTTTGTTTCTTACTTTTTCAAAGTCACTGTGCATTTGGAATATGTTTTAATGGGCAGGTACCATCACGAATTTGTTTATCGAATTTGTTTATGTTTCCTTACTTTTTCAAAGTCACTGTGCATTTGCAATATGTTTCAATGGGCAGGTACCATCACGAATTTGTTTATCGAATTTGTTTATGTTTCCTTACTTTTTCAAAGTCACTGTGCATTTGCAATATGTTTCAATGGGCAAGTACCATCACGAATTTGTCATGCTCAAAATTTTTTAGATGTATTTTTTTTTGTTTCCTTACTTTTTCAAAGTCACTGTGCATTTGGAATATGTTTTAATGGGCAGGTACCATCATGAATTTGTTTATCGAATTTGTTTATGTTTCCTTACTTTTTCAAAGTCACTGTGCATTTGCAATATGTTTCAATGGGCAGGTACCATCACGAATTTGTTTATCGAATTTGTTTATGTTTCCTTACTTTTTCAAAGTCACTGTGCATTTGCAATATGTTTCAATGGGCAGGTACCATCACGAATTTGTTTATCGAATTTGTTTATGTTTCCTTACTTTTTCAAAGTCACTGTGCATTTGCAATATGTTTCAATGGGCAGGTACCATCACGAATTTGTCATGCTCAAAATTTTTTAGATGTATTTTTTTTTGTTTCCTTACTTTTTCAAAGTCACTGTGCATTTGGAATATGTTTCAATGGGCAGGTACCATCACGAATTTGTCATGCTCAAAAAATTTTAGATGTATTTTTTTTTGTTTCTTACTTTTTCAAAGTCACTGTGCATTTGCAATATGTTTTAATGGGCAGGTACCATCACGAATTTGTCATGCTATAAAAATCCTGCAGGAATGTGAAATTGACTGGCCCGATGAACTCGGGATGGCTTTGCAGTGATTCTGGGTCATCTCAATCGCTCGTTTGGGTTGATTTCAGAATGTCGCTTTTGGTGATGTTTTTTCACTATAGAATCATATTGCAAATGTACAAGAGTCAAGTGGACAAGAGTCCATCAGTCAATTAGATATCATTCTGACCACCAAACTGATACAAACTGACACCAAACCCACTTTTTCCAACTCGTTTAGTAGCCAACTATTACATACTTCAGAGCTGGCCCAAAATTCACAACGCCTTCGGTACAAACCATAAAAAAACCATAAAACACGTAGTTACGTTCTAGCTGCGGGTCCATTTCTTATGTTATGTGTTGGCCTAGCTGAGGCGACCCCGAATCCCAAGTTTCGGCTCGATAGGTCATTTGGTGTCCGAGAAAAACCCTAATTGGTGCTGAAAATCCACTATTTTCCATGACTTGCTACGGGGTCCTTGAATGAGATATCGGACAGAAACGTTGGGGTCTGTCTATATGGGCCGAGACGTTCGCAATGCACCTAGTCTTGCGACTCTGGGACATTTCTAAATGTCGTCATTTTCGTGATGCAAAAATGAATTGAAGTTATTTCAAATGTACGAGGCTGTTTCTCGGTCCGAGAACCTTCTAGAGCCACGTAACTCACCACGCACCATCTACGGGAGGTCTAGAACAGGTTTCTAAAGTTTCGGAACTCTAGGTCCGACGGTTCTTTTTTAGCTCCAACAAAGCTAACTATTGGAGCCACTGTCTGTCTCTACGCACCCCAATACGTCCCTCCATCCAAGTTGTGTTTTAGTGCAATTTTTTTTTCCTTTGATTTTTTTTGGGAAAAATGACTGATTTACAGTTCATGGGGGTTGCCTAATCACACATATGAAGTTTTGGAAAGATCAGACTTTTTTAACCCTTCGAAACAGCCCCTGAGACACCAATTATGGCACTTCCGGTTGGCACAGGAAGTTATAAATCAACACATATCCTCATTGGGGTATGATGTTACAGAATCCTGAGTTTTAAGTCCTTACGTTAAGAATTGACTGATCTACACAGGGTTGAATGCACTATGTCTATCAAACTGCATGCAGTGTATGGGTAAACACTTTTAGGGGCATTTTAACCACTTCCGGTTGGTCCAGGAAGCTTAGAATCAACACAGGTAGACCTCATAGTGGCCTGATGGACTGGTACCGAAGACAGGTTCATACGGCATTCATAACCCACATAGGCCTCAGGTTGAAATTAGGGGTGCAGGCAATGTATTCCTATGGGGAGAGATGACACTGTAATCTGTGAGATCAAAAAACACTGTTTTACTGTGAAGGGTTAATGCCACACGGTCAAGGTTAGGCTTGTTCAGATCGGGAGGACCTTAGGAACATTCATGTGGTGGAATTTTTCTTCTCACTCTAACGGTTCTCTCACTGTCACCCAAAAGCAAATGACATTGTGGTGCAGGCTTCATTTTGGGCCTACTATTGTAATGGTCGCTGCGCCTAGACCGAGCGAGCTACGGTCAAGCGGGATAGCTCGTTGAACTCAGAACAGTCTGGAGACTATGGTGATGCCATTTTTTGTGTTGATTTCAGAATGCCATTTTGGTGATGGTCCCTCTCCGTTTAAACATATTGCAAATGTACAAAAGTCAACTAGCAAGTCAGTGTCCATCAGTCAATTAGATGTCATTATGACACCAAATGGATATCAATTGACACCAAACCCACTTTTTCCTACTCATTTAGTAGCCAACTATCACATATGTCAGAGCAGGCCCATAATTCACAGCGCCTCTAGTTGAAAACATAATAAAAAGGTAAAACACATAGTTACGTTCTAGCTGCGGGTCCAGTTCGGACATTATGTGAAGTCCTATGTGAGGCGACCCCGAATCCCGAGTTTCGGCTCGATAGGTCATTTGGTGTCCGAGAAAAACCCTAATTGGTGCTGAAAATCCACTATTTTCCATGACTTGCTACGGGGTCCTTGAATGAGCTATCAGACAGAAACGTTGGGGTCTGTCTATATGGGCCGAGACGTTCGCAATGCACCTAGTCTTGCGACTCTGGGACATTTCTAAATGTCGTCATTTTCGTGATGCAAAAATGAATTGAAGTTATTTCAAATGTACGAGGCTGTTTCTCGGTCCGAGAACCGTCTAGAGCCACGTAACTCGCCACGCACCATGGCCCGGAGGTCTAGAACAGGTTTCTAAAGTTTCGGAACTCTAGGTCCGACCGTTCTTTTTTAGCTCCAACAAAGCTAACTATTGCGGCCACTGTCTGTCTCTACGCACCCCAATACGTCCCTCCATCCAAGTTGTGTTTTAGTGCAATTTTTTTTTCCTTTGATTTTTTTGGGGAAAAATGACTGATTTACAGTTCATGGGGGTTGCCTAATCACATATATGAAGTTTTGGACAGATCTGACTTTTTTAACCCTTCGAAACAGCCCCTGAGACACCAATTATGGCACTTCCGGTTGGCACAGGAAGCTATAAATCACCACATGTCTTGATTGACATGGCCACTTACAGAATCCTGAGTTTTAAGTCCTTACGTTAAGAATTGACTGATCTACACAGGGTTGAATGCACCATGTCTATCAAACTGCAGGCAGTGTATGGGTAAACACTTTTAGGGTGATTTGAACCACTTCCGGTTGGTCCAGGAAGCTTAGAATCAACACAGGTAGACCTCATAGTGGCCTGATGGACTGGTACCGAAGACAGGTTCATACGGCATTCATAACCCACATAGGCCTCAGGTTGAATTTTGTGGTGCAGGCAATGTATTCCTATGGGGAGAGATGACACTGTAATCTGTGAGATCAAAAAACACTGTTTTACTGTGAAGGGTTAATGCCACACGGTCAAGGTTAGGCTTGTTCAGATCGGGAGGACCTTAGGAACATTCCTATGGTGGAATTTTTCTTCTCACCCTAACGGTTCTCTCACTGTCACTCAAAAGCAAATGACATTGTGGGGCAGGCTTCATTTTGGGCCTAATATTCTAATGGTTGCTGCGCCTAGACCGAGCGAGCTACGGTCAAGCGGGATAGCTCGTTGAACTCAGCACAGTCTGGAGACTATGGTGATGCCATTTTTTGTGTTGATTTCAGAATGCCATTTTGGTGATGGTCCCTCTCTGTTTAAACATATTGCAAATGTACAAAAGTCAACTAGCAAGTCAGTGTCCATCAGTCAATTAGATGTCATTATGACACCAAACCCACTGTTTCCTACTCATTTAGATGCAAACTATCATATATGTCAGAGCAGTCCCATAATTCACAGCGCCTCTAGTTTAAAACATAATAAAAAGGTAAAACACATAGTTACGTTCTAGCTGCGGGTCCAGTTCGGACATTATGCGAAGTCCTATGTGAGGCGACCCCGAATCCCGAGTTTCGGCTCGATAGGTCATTTGGTGTCCGAGAAAAACCCTAATTGGTGCTGAAAATCCACTTATTTCCATGCCTTGCTACGGGGTCCTTGAACGAGCTATCGGACAGAAACTTTGGGGTCCGTCTCTATGGGCCGAGCCGGTTTCAACGCACCTAGCCTTGCGTCTCTGAGACTTTTCTAAACGTCGTCATTTTCGTGATGCAAAAATGAATTGAAGTTATTGCGAATGTACGAGGCTGTTTCTCGGTCCGAGAACCATCTAGAGCCACGTAACTCGTCACGCACCATGGCCCGGAGGTCTAGAACAGGTTTCTAAAGTTTCGGAACTCTAGGTCCGACCGTTCTTTTTTAGCTCGAACAAAGCTAACTATTGCGGCCACTGTCTGTCTCTACGCACCCCAATACGTCCCTCCATCCAAGTTGTGTTTTAGTGCAATTTTTTTTTCCTTTGATTTTTTTTGGGAAAAATGACTGATTTACAGTTCATGGGGGTTGCCTAATCACATATATGAAGTTTTGGACAGATCTGAATTTTTTAACCCTTCGAAACAGCCCCTGAGACACCAATTATGGCACTTCCGGTTGGCACAGGAAGCTATAAGTCACCACATATCCTCATTGGGGTATGCTGTTACAGAATCCTGAGTTTTAAGTCCTTACGTTAAGAATTGACTGATCTACACAGGGTTGAATGCACTATGTCTATCAAACTGCATGCAGTGTATGGGTAAACACTTTTAGGGGCATTTTAACCACTTCCGGTTGGTCCAGGAAGCTTAGAATCGACACAGGTAGACCTCATAGTGGCCTGATGGACTGGTACCGAAGACAGGTTCATACGGCATTCATAACCCACATAGGCCTCAGGTTGAAATTAGGGGTGCAGGCAATGTATTCCTATGGGGAGAGATGACACTGTAATCTGTGAGATCAAAAAACCCTGTTTTACTGTGAAGGGTTAATGCCACACGGTCAAGGTTAGGCTTGTTGAGATCGGGAGGACCTTAGGAACATTCATGTGGTGGAATTTTTCTTCTCACCCTAACGGTTCTCTCACTGTCACTCAAAAGCAAATGACATTGTGGGGCAGGCTTCATTTTGGGCCTACTATTCTAATGGTCGGTTATTGTGTTATTTCAGAAAATCATAGAAAATCACAGAAATGTCGCAGAGCTCCGCAGCAC
Source organism: Oncorhynchus mykiss (assembly GCF_013265735.2). Taxonomy (NCBI): domain Eukaryota; kingdom Metazoa; phylum Chordata; class Actinopteri; order Salmoniformes; family Salmonidae; genus Oncorhynchus; species Oncorhynchus mykiss. The sequence continues at coordinate 17,994,623 of NC_048585.1, forward strand.
ACTTTAAAAAGATTCGTATGAACACCCTGCAACTGGATCTGTAACCGTTGAAAAAAAAAAATGCCTATTTGTGACCATCACCAATTTGTCATTGTTCCGTTTCTCTTAAATGACGATAGATAAATGGCTGGTTCTTTTTTTATTGACACCGGAGGCTCCTTGGCTTTGACCTGAAGTGGAAAAATAATTTCTCTACTTCCATTTTAAGCCTTTAATCCCAGAAAAATGGCCGTAGCTCAAAAACCGTCGAGGCCTAGACGCCATCCCGTTCGGGGCCAACTGCCCCTTGAGCCAAACCTACGCTCGCCAAGTTTCGGCTTCGAAATATTTTCAGTTTTTGAGATAAGGCCCCGTCGCGATTCGTGATGTTTTGCCAAATTGCCATATGATTCCGTATGCCATCTGGTGGGAGTGTCCGGGACGGCGGAAAAACGGTCCGAAACTTGTTTTTTTTTTTAAACGGGAACCGAAAGTCCGACAAAGTTCATTCGATGACTTCCCGGTAGGTCCGGCCCTACCGCACGGCCCGACGCCGACCGCGAATTTTACAAACGATTTCGGACGTCGGGTAAGGGACCGTACATTTGCAATATGGACTTTCTCACTGATCATACACGAAATGCCGAAATGTTCCCTTAAGGTATGTAAAGTTAGGGATAAGTGCAGGCATTAACTCTGAATGTGTAAAGTTAGGGATAAGTTCAGGCATTAACAATGATGTGTGGTCAGGGATAAGATCAGGCATTAACTCTGAATGTGTAAATTCAGGGATAAGTTCAGGCATTAACTATGAATGTGTAAAGTTAGGGATAAGTTCAGGCATTAACTCTGAATGTCTGAAGTTAGGGATAAGATCAAGCATTAACAATGATGTGTGGTCAGGGATAAGTTCAGGCATTAACTCTGAATGTGTAAAGTTAGGGATAAGTTCAGGCATTAACTCTGAATGTGTAAAGTTAGGGATAAGTTCAGGCATTAACTCTGAATGTGTAAAGTTAGGGATAAGTTCAGGCATTAACTCTGAATGTCTAAAGTTAGGGATAAGATCAAGCATTAACAATGATGTGTGGTCAGGGATAAGTTCAGGCATTAACTCTGAATGTGTAAAGTTAGGGATAAGTTCAGGCATTAACTCTGAATGTGTAAAGTAAGGGATAAGTTCAGGCATTAACAATGATGTGCGGTCAGGGATAAGATCAGGCATTAACTCTGAATGTGTAAAGTTAGGGATAAGTTCAGGCATTAACTCTGAATGTGTAAAGTTAGGTATAGGTTCAGGCATTAACTCTGAATGTTTTTAAGTTAGGTATAGGTTCAGGCATTAACTCTGAATGTGTAAAGTTAGGGATAAGTTCAGGCATTAACTCTGAATGTGTAAAGTTAGGGATAAGTTCAGGCATTAACTCTGAATGTGTAAAGTTGGGAATAAGTTCAGGCATTAACTCTGAATGTGTAAAGTTAGGGATAAGTTCAGGCATTAACTCTGAATGTCTAAAGTTAGGGATAGGATCAAGCATTAACAATGATGTGTGGTCAGGGATACGTTCAGGCATTAACTCTGAATGTGTAAAGTTAGGGATAGGTTCAGGCATTAACTCTAAATGTGTAAAGTTAGGGATAAGTTCAGGCATTAACTCTGAATGTGTAAAGTTAGGTATAGGTTCAGGCATTAACTCTGAATGTGTAAAGTTAGGGATAAGTTCAGGCATTAACTCTGAATGTGTAAAGTTAGGGATAAGATCAAGCATTAACAATGATGTGTGGTCAGCGATAAGTTCAGGCATTAACTCTGAATGTGTAAAGTTAGGTAGAGGTTCAGGCATTAACTCTGAATGTGTAAAGTTAGGGATAAGTTCAGGCATTAACTCTGAATGTGTAAAGTTAGGGATAAGATCAGGCATTAACAATGATGTGTGGCCAGGGATATGATCAGGCATTAACTCTGAATGTGTAAAGTTAGGGATAAGTTCAGGCATTAACTCTGAATGTGTAAAGTTAGGGATAAGTGCAGGCATTAACTCTGAATGTCTAAAGTTAGGGATAAGATCAAGCATTAACAATGATGTGTGGTCAGGGATAAGTTCAGGCATTAACTCTGAATGTGTAAAGTTAGGGATAAGTTCAGGCATTAACTCTGAATGTCTAAAGTTAGGGATAAGATCAAGCATTAACAATGATGTGTGGTCAGGGATACGTTCAGGCATTAACTCTGAATATGTAAAGTTAGGGATAAGTTCAGGCATTAACTCTGAATGTGTAAAGTTAGGGATAAGTTCAGGCATTAACTCTGAATATGTAAAGTTATGGATAAGTTCAGGCATTAACTCTGAATGTGTAAAGTTAGGGTTAAGTTCAGGCATTAACTCTGAATGTGTAAAGTTAGGGATAAGTTCAGGCATTAACTCTGAATGTGTAAAGTTAGGGATAAGTTCAGGCATTAACTCTGAATGTGTAAAGTTAGGTAGAGGTTCAGGCATTAACTCTGAATGTGTAAAGTTAGGGATAAGTTCAGGCATTAACTCTGAATGTGTAAAGTTAGGGATAAGTTCAGGCATTAACAATGATGTGTGGTCAGGGATAAGATCAGGCTTTAACTCTGAATGTGTAAAGTTAGGGATAAGTTCAGGCATTAACTCTGAATGTGTAAAGTTAGGGATAAGTTCAGGCATTAACTCTGAATGTCTAAAGTTAGGGATAAGATCAAGCATTAACAATGATGTGTGGTCAGGGATAAGTTCAGGCATTAACTCTGAATGTGTAAAGTTAGGGATAAGTTCAGGCATTAACTCTGAATATGTAAAGTTAGGGATAAGTGCAGGCATTAACTCTGAATGTGTAAAGTTAGGGATACGTTCAGGCATTAACAATGATGTGTGGTCAGGGATAAGATCAGGCATTAACTCTGAATGTGTAAAGTTAGGGATAAGTTCAGGCATTAACTCTGAATGTGTAAAGTTAGGGATAAGTTCAGGCATTAACTCTGAATGTGTAAAGTTAGGGATAAGTTCAGGCATTAACTCTGAATGTCTAAAGTTAGGGATAAGATCAAGCATTAACAATGATGTGTGGTCAGGGATAAGTTCAGGCATTAACTCTGAATGTGTAAAGTTAGGGATAAGTTCAGGCATTAACTCTGAATGTGTAAAGTAAGGGATAAGTTCAGGCATTAACAATGATGTGCGGTCAGGGATAAGATCAGGCATTAACTCTGAATGTGTAAAGTTAGGGATAAGTTCAGGCATTAACTCTGAATGTGTAAAGTTAGGTATAGGTTCAGGCATTAACTCTGAATGTTTTTAAGTTAGGTATAGGTTCAGGCATTAACTCTGAATGTGTAAAGTTAGGGATAAGTTCAGGCATTAACTCTGAATGTGTAAAGTTAGGGATAAGTTCAGGCATTAACTCTGAATGTGTAAAGTTGGGAATAAGTTCAGGCATTAACTCTGAATGTGTAAAGTTAGGGATAAGTTCAGGCATTAACTCTGAATGTCTAAAGTTAGGGATAGGATCAAGCATTAACAATGATGTGTGGTCAGGGATACGTTCAGGCATTAACTCTGAATGTGTAAAGTTAGGGATAGGTTCAGGCATTAACTCTAAATGTGTAAAGTTAGGGATAAGTTCAGGCATTAACTCTGAATGTGTAAAGTTAGGTATAGGTTCAGGCATTAACTCTGAATGTGTAAAGTTAGGGATAAGTTCAGGCATTAACTCTGAATGTGTAAAGTTAGGGATAAGATCAAGCATTAACAATGATGTGTGGTCAGCGATAAGTTCAGGCATTAACTCTGAATGTGTAAAGTTAGGTAGAGGTTCAGGCATTAACTCTGAATGTGTAAAGTTAGGGATAAGTTCAGGCATTAACTCTGAATGTGTAAAGTTAGGGATAAGATCAGGCATTAACAATGATGTGTGGCCAGGGATATGATCAGGCATTAACTCTGAATGTGTAAAGTTAGGGATAAGATCAGGCATTAACTCTGAATGTGTAAAGTTAGGGATAAGTGCAGGCATTAACTCTGAATGTCTAAAGTTAGGGATAAGATCAAGCATTAACAATGATGTGTGGTCAGGGATAAGTTCAGGCATTAACTCTGAATGTGTAAAGTTAGGGATAAGTTCAGGCATTAACTCTGAATGTCTAAAGTTAGGGATAAGATCAAGCATTAACAATGATGTGTGGTCAGGGATACGTTCAGGCATTAACTCTGAATATGTAAAGTTAGGGATAAGTTCAGGCATTAACTCTGAATGTGTAAAGTTAGGGATACGTTCAGGCATTAACTCTGAATATGTAAAGTTATGGATAAGTTCAGGCATTAACTCTGAATGTGTAAAGTTAGGGTTAAGTTCAGGCATTAACTCTGAATGTGTAAAGTTAGGGATAAGTTCAGGCATTAACTCTGAATGTGTAAAGTTAGGGATAAGTTCAGGCATTAACTCTGAATGTGTAAAGTTAGGTAGAGGTTCAGGCATTAACTCTGAATGTGTAAAGTTAGGGATAAGTTCAGGCATTAACTCTGAATGTGTAAAGTTAGGGATAAGTTCAGGCATTAACAATGATGTGTGGTCAGGGATAAGATCAGGCTTTAACTCTGAATGTGTAAAGTTAGGGATAAGTTCAGGCATTAACTCTGAATGTGTAAAGTTAGGGATAAGTTCAGGCATTAACTCTGAATGTCTAAAGTTAGGGATAAGATCAAGCATTAACAATGATGTGTGGTCAGGGATAAGTTCAGGCATTAACTCTGAATGTGTAAAGTTAGGGATAAGTTCAGGCATTAACTCTGAATATGTAAAGTTAGGGATAAGTGCAGGCATTAACTCTGAATGTGTAAAGTTAGGGATAAGTTCAGGCATTAACAATGATGTGTGGTCAGGGATAAGATCAGGCATTAACTCTGAATGTGTAAATACAGGGATAAGTTCAGGCATTAACTATGAATGTGTAAAGTTAGGGATAAGTTCAGGCATTAACTCTGAATGTCTGAAGTTAGGGATAAGATCAAGCATTAACAATGATGTGTGGTCAGGGATAAGTTCAGGCATTAACTCTGAATGTGTAAAGTTAGGGATAAGTTCAGGCATTAACTCTGAATGTGTAAAGTTAGGGATAAGTTCAGGCATTAACTCTGAATGTGTAAAGTTAGGGATAAGTTCAGGCATTAACTCTGAATGTCTAAAGTTAGGGATAAGATCAAGCATTAACAATGATGTGTGGTCAGGGATAAGTTCAGGCATTAACTCTGAATGTGTAAAGTTAGGGATAAGTTCAGGCATTAACTCTGAATGTGTAAAGTAAGGGATAAGTTCAGGCATTAACAATGATGTGCGGTCAGGGATAAGATCAGGCATTAACTCTGAATGTGTAAAGTTAGGGATAAGTTCAGGCATTAACTCTGAATGTGTAAAGTTAGGTATAGGTTCAGGCATTAACTCTGAATGTTTTTAAGTTAGGTATAGGTTCAGGCATTAACTCTGAATGTGTAAAGTTAGGGATAAGTTCAGGCATTAACTCTGAATGTGTAAAGTTAGGGATAAGTTCAGGCATTAACTCTGAATGTGTAAAGTTAGGGATAAGTTCAGGCATTAACTCTGAATGTGTAAAGTTAGGGATAAGTTCAGGCATTAACAATGATGTGTGGTCAGGTATAAGTTCAGGCATTAACTCTGAATGTGTAAAGTTCGGGATAATTTCAGGTTCTTAGGTTAGACATTAACTCTGAATGGTTAAGGTAAGGGTTAACGTTTGGGAGAGGCTTTAAAAAAGCACTTTCTATTATTGGATTCAAACATGCAACCTTTGGAATCAGAGGCAGATCCTTACGCCCATCTACCATCCCAGTCCACAATACCATATCAAATCCAAAACCTACTCGAAGGTTACAGCGCTCACTGTTGCCCCTAGTGGCAGGTTTCCACATCATCCCCCGACATCCACAGACATGGATGGACGTTGAATACTGACTTGTATCACAGGTGACCTTGCTCGGTTTACCCGGCTTCAAGTGTGTGTGTGGGGATGTTTGCAGAGGGTGGTGTACATGGACAGTGTGTGTGTGTGTGTGTGTGTGTGTGTGTGTGTGTGTGTGTGTGTGTGTGTGTGTGTGCGTGTGTGTGTGTGCTCACACTTACACCTTCCTTTGGTATACAAACCTCTCCCTACCCTCATAGCCTATAGCTCCTCTGTCTTCCACATTTCCACACCTGTTCTGGCTAGTCTTCAGCTGAAGTGAGTCTTCAGCAATTAGCCGTAGCCTGTAGCTGAGAGGTAACCCAGTAGCACGGACTAGCAGAGGCCCACCCACCAGCTCCTCTCCTCTCTCTGAACCCAGGTGAGACAGACACTAGTTAGGATCAATCCCTCTCGCACACCCACTACCTCCCATCCTCTCCGCTCAGTTTGAATGGAGGAGTGAGGCGAGGTGGGGGGGCCTCTGACTGAGTTCACAGAGACACTTCTATGGCGCTGTCGTGTGTTTGATGGGCTGCCCACTCTGTGTGTTCAGCACTACGTGTGAGAGATACTCTGCGGTTTCTCTGGATGGTGTGTTTGCAGTGGGCTTTAGCGTGTCTGGTTTGTACAGGATGGTTGGTAGGAAGATGGTGGCCTGCAGGAGAGCTGTATCTCTGCTGCCCCTCACAGGAGCTGACATGGAACTGCAGGTAGTGTGGTGGTGGAGGAGGCTGGGCTGATGTTCGTCGGCATAGCCCTCTGTCTTCCATTCTGTAAGTCATAGTCAGTTTCTCCCTCGCTTTCCCTCACTCATGACTCCACACACTCTCGCTCGATAGTCTCTCTCTCTCAGTTATTCAGTAGCTAACATTAAGAGAGAGGTGCAACACTAACCAATCCCCAGTGATATGGTGACTATGAGCCCTGAAGATCCTTATAGAGCACTGTAAGGTACTTAACATGCTGACCACACTGCTCGCGTTACATGTGCAAGCGTTGCTAAATAAATGTGCACTTATATGTTATTCAATCATTTCATCCAAAGTGCTCGCACGCGTAAACGATTGTCTGCGTAGCCAGGCGATAAAATACAACTTGGTTATATTTTAGATGCTTGAAGCGCTGCAAGTCCCCGTCTCTCCCATCCACTCATTGATTTTTAGGAGCATATACCAAAATGGATGATTGAAAGATGAACTCCACTCCAGTTGGTGGTTTTAATGCACCTTAAAGTTGGTTGCCCACCGCCATATAACGTCCACAGAAGAAAAAGAAGACAAGGAGGAGAGATTACTGGAAACTAACTAGGTTTTCTCTTTTATCTGTGGATTAATTGTCGGAGTAGAGAACACACGATTTTGTGTGACTCAAAATGGGTCAAAATTCTACAAAGATCTGAAGACCTTGTGCATTTCAGGTAAAATAACAACCCAATGTATATATCCCAGGACAAATTAGCTAGCAACAGCAAGCTAGCTAGCTAAATTGCCATACATGTTTAATGCTTTTGACCTGTCTCCAAATTAATATAGTTGGTTCAGAGGTCGCTTTGACGTTTTTTTAACCTGCGTGTCCTGATCACGTCTGGTGTGGACGGACAAAATCATTATGCACGCGATGGCGCACGCACGTGCCCGGTGTAGTCAGCATGTAAAGGGTCAACAGGAGAAACAGTGTGAGTAGCCGTAGGTGCTCTCCATGGTCCTGAAAATAATCTCAAATTAGCTCTCTGTGCTCCTGAGCCTTGAAAAGGCCCCATAGAGTTAAAGCTCACTTTAAGTGGATGTTCCTAGAGACACAACATGACGTTATGAGATGCTCTCCGTGGTCCTAAACTCTCCGTGGCCCCATGCAGCTAAAAACGTCTCTGATTGGTTGTGACCTGGAAAAACAACAGGAAGCTCCCCGGGTTCCTGAAGAGACCAGAGGCTAAAAGGACCTTTCTGTGGTGGTGAAAATATTAGACGTGGTTTAAGGGAGCTGTCCGTGGTTCTGAACGTTTTACTGCACAGTAAAAAGACTCAAAACTGCTTCAGCAAACAGCAGGAGCAGAGCCTTAGGCAGTTTTCAGATAAACACACACACACACACACACACACACACACACACACACACACACACACACACACACACACACACACACACACACACACACACAGGGATAATAGAGGAACATCCATTTAGGAAAGAGGAGAGCATTAGGGAGGTTTAATTTGCTTAATGAAGAATGCATCCCTTTTATTTATTTATTTATTTTATTTCACCTTTATTTAACCAGGTAGGCCAGTTGAGAACAAATTCTCATTTACAACTGCGACCTGGCCAAGATAAGGCATAGCAGTGTGAACAGTCAACACAGAGTTACACATGGAGTAAACAATTAACAAGTCAATAACACAGTAGAAAAAAGGGGAGTCTATATATACATTGTGTGCAAAAGGCATGAGAAGGTAGGCAAATAATTACAATTATGCAGATTAACACTGGAGTGATAAATGATCAGATGGTCATGTACAGGTAGAGATATTGGTGTGCATATATCCTACATATCCTTATGTACATATTCTTTATCCCCTTACACTGTGTACAAGACAGTAGTTTTGGAATTGTTAGTTAGATTACTTGTTATTACTGCATTGTCGGAACTAGAAGCACAAGCATTTCGCTACACTCGCATTAACATCTGCTAACCATGTGTATGTGACAAATAAAATTTGATTTGATTTGATTTGATTTGAAAAGAGCAGAAAAATACAAAAATAAAAAACAGTATGGGGATGAGGTAGGTGAAAATGGGTGGGCTATTTACCAATAGACTATGTACAGCTGCAGCGATCGGTTAGCTGCTCTGTCCCTCTGTCTCTGTATGCCTATGCACTGTAGTGATGTATATTCTCCTCTGTCATATATCTCATCATGTTGAGGTCTGTCTCTCCATATATCTCAGCATGTTGAGGTCTGTCTCTCCATATATCTCAGCATGTTGAGGTCTGTCTCTCCATATATCTCAGCATGTTGAGGTCTGTCTCTCCATATATCTCAGCATGTTGAGGTCTGTCTCTCCATATATCTCATCATGTTGAGGTCTGTCTCTCCATATATCTCAGCATGTTGAGGTCTGTCTCTCCATATATCTCAGCATGTTGAGGTCTGTCTCTCCATATATCTCATCATGTTGAGGTCTGTCTCTCCATATATCTCAGCATGTTGAGGTCTGTCTCTCCATATATCTCAGCATGTTGAGGTCTGTCTCTCCATATATCTCACCATGTTGAGGTCTGTCTCTCCATATATCTCATCATGTTGAGGTCTGTCTCTCCATATATCTCAGCATGTTGAGGTCTGTCTCTCCATATATCTCAGCATGTTGAGGTCTGTCTCTCCATATATCTCAGCATGTTGAGGTCTGTCTCTCCATATATCTCAGCATGTTGAGGTCTGTCTCTCCATATATCTCAGCATGTTGAGGTCTGTCTCTCCATATATCTCAGCATGTTGAGGCCTGTCTCTCCATATATCTCACCATGTTGAGGTCTGTCTCTCCATATATCTCAGCATGTTGAGGTCTGTCTCTCCATATATCTCAGCATGTTGAGGTCTGTCTCTCCATATAACTCAGCATGTTGAGGTCTGTCTCTCCATATATCTCATCATGTTGAGGTCTGTCTCTCCATATATCTCAGCATGTTGAGGTCTGTCTCTCCATATATCTCAGCATGTTGAGGTCTGTCTCTCCATATATCTCAGCATGTTGAGGTCTGTCTCTCCATATATCTCATCATGTTGAGGTCTGTCTCTCCATATATCTCAGCATGTTGAGGTCTGTCTCTCCATATATCTCAGCATGTTGAGGTCTGTCTCTCCATATATCTCAGCATGTTGAGGTCTGTCTCTCCATATATCTCAGCATGTTAAGGTCTGTCTCTCCATATATCTCAGCATGTTGAGGTCTGTCTCTCTTTTTGCTTATTCTTTTCCTGCTTTTCTTTCAGTTCTCCAGTTTTCTGCTTTACCCTCCTGGGGCAGTTCTGTCATTTTTTTTATTACATAATGTGAACAAAGTGAAATACACACACACATGAACACACACAATGCATATTGGGCAAAAAGTGCAGCTACACACACACAACTGCAGTCCTATGCTGCACATGTACCAACCAACACAGATTAAGTGTACAACATGAACACGCACATACACACACAAATCAATGTGGCCTGTGTTCGACATCAAAGCAACGTCTGTACACCAAGCTGAAGGGCACGGCTGCACAGCTTAAGCAATTGACCAGCAACACTGCTCCCTACACACATACACGCGCACACACACACACACACACACACACACACACACACACACACACACACACACACACACACACACACACACACACACACACACACACACAGATAGCACTGACAGTCACTGCTTCTCAATCCAATTCTGAAACAGTATGGCTTCCGTGGGAACTACACTAGAGGGGAAAACTCCAAAAGAACAGTTCAGGCTCTCAGTGAATAGCAACGAATTAACAATTTATCATTAGCTTAGCAACATCGTACACTTGTCTACTTCCCAAATCTCGTTAAACACAGTTGGGAGTTAAATGAAACCACACTATTACTATTCTACACATGCATAAGGACGTGCAGTCATGCGTGGCAAGGCTCAATGATGGGCTTGTTTATCTGTGTGCCACCCACTTGTTTAGGTTGTACACCAATTTGTCCCGTCTAAACAGGTGATTTTTCTTCGTTAACGTGGAGGAGAACGAGTTGAGCTCATGGCTTTTTGGGGTGTGTGTTTGTATTTGTGTGTGTTTGTGTTTGTGTGTGTTGTGTGTGTGTGTGTGTGTGTGTGTGTGTGTGTTTGTGTGTGTGTGTGTGTGTGTGCGTACTTGTGCAGCCCACCTCCGAACAAATGTATGTGTGTGTTTTTAGCAGTTCTGCTGCCGTATCCTGTTTGCTAGCTAATGGACGGGGAGAGGGGTTTAGAGGTTAGTTAGAGGTTCTAGGCAGTGATTCCCAAACTCGGTCCTGGGACCCCAAGGGGGGCCCGATTACTTATTTGCCCTAGTACCACACAGCTCATTAAAATAATCAACTAATCATCAATCTTTCATTGCTTGAATCAGCTACAATTGAAGTCGGAAGTTTACATGCAATTCGGTTGGAGTCATTAAAACTTGTTTTTCAACCACTCCACAAATTTCTTGTTAAGAAACTATAGTTTTGGCAAGTCAGGTTAGGACATCTACTTTGTGCATGACACAAGTCATTTTTCCAACAATTGTTTACAGACAGATTATTTACTTATAATTCACTGTATCACAATTCCAGTGGGTCAGAAGTTACCATACACTAAGTTGACTGTACCTTTAAACAGCTTGGAAAATTCCAGAAAATTATGTAATGACTTTAGAAGCTTCTGATAGGCTAATTGGCATAATTTGAGTCAATTGGAGGTGTACCTTTGGATGTATTTCAAGGCCTACCTTTAGCCTCTTCGCTTGACATCATGGGAAAATCAAAAGAAATCAGCCAAGACCTCATAAAAAAAATTGTAGACCTCCACAAGTCTGGTTCATCCTTGGGAGCAATTTCCTGAAGGTACCTGTACAAACAAACAAAGTCAAGGTATTGGAGTGGCCATCACAAAGCCCTGCCCTCAATCCTACAGAAAATGTGTGGGCAGAACTGAAAAAGCATGTGAGAGCAAGTAGGCCTACAAACCTGACTCAGTTACACCCGCTCTGTCAGGAGGAATGGGCCAAAATTCACCCAACTTATTGTGGGAAGCTTGTGGAAGGCTACCGAAATGTTTGACCAAAGTTAAACAATTTAAAGGCAATGCTACCAAATACTAATTGAGTGTATGTAAACTTCTGACCCAATGGGAAAGTGATGAAATAAATACAATCTGAAAAAAACAATTATCTCTACTATAATTCTGACATTTCACATTCTTAAAATAAAGTGGTGATCCTATCTGACTGCAAATGGGTCTTCCAAATGGACAATGACCCCAAGCATAATTCCAGGGAATTTTTAAATGTCAAGAATGTCAATAATTGTAAAAAAAAATATTATTATTTTTAAAAAACGGAGTTTACATGTATTTGGCTAAGGTGTATGTAAACTTCCAACTTCAACTGTATGTAGTGTTCGGGGCAACAACCAAAACGTGCCCCCCTTGGGGTCCTGAGGAACGAGTTTGGGAAACACTGAAGTAGAGGATGTTAATGAGAGACGAACAGGCTCTGGAGAGGTTCTCACAGCTGCAGGACTAGTCTGATGTCAATATCACTCCTAACACTACATTACTGAACACTAGTCTGATGTCAATATCACTCCTAACACTACATTACTGAACACTAGTCTGATATCAATATCACTCCTAACACTACATTACTGAATACAACTAAAACTGCCTAGTGTCTCTTAACTACTGCAGCCAGAGAGATGGGTGGATGTGTTTGATTGTGTGTGTCAGAAAGAGCAAGAGAATAAGAAAGCGTGAGAAAGTAAGAAAGAGCGAGAGAAAATAAGAGAGTGAGAGAGAGAGAGAGAGAGTGAGAGTGAGTGAGAGAATGAGAGAGAAAATAAGAGAGAGAATAAGAGAGAGAGAGAATAATTTAGAATGAGAAAATAAGAGAGAGAGAGAGTGAGTGAGAGAGAGAGAAAGAGAGAGAGAGAGTGAGTGAGAGAATGAGAGAGAAAATAAGAGTGAGAGATAGAATGGGAGAGAGTGACAGAGAGAAAGAAAATAGAAGACAAAGGATACAGGGACTGCTGTTTCTCCACTCTCTCACTCTCTCTCTCTCTCACTCTCTCTCACTCTCACATTTCTAAACTAATGATGATGAGGATGACATGGCAGCAGGCCTGCTCTCTTAACCGGATTACATAATGGTGCCCGGGCGGCTCCAGAGCTGCAGCCCAGGATGTGCTGACAGCATGCTTTCTCAACGTCATTAGCAATGCTCACACAGCTGGCTCAGGGGAAGGGGGGGGGGAGAGGAGGAGGGACGGAGGGGGAGGGAGCATGAGAGAGGGAGGAGGGCGAGGGGATGGAGAGAGATCGGGAGGGAGGGAGAGGAGAGGGAGGGAGGATAGATAGAGGGACGGAGTGGGGGAGAGGGAGGAGGGAGGGGGGAGGGAGGGAGATGGGGAGGGAGAGGAGAGGGAGGGAGCAGGGAGAGAGGATAGAGAGGGAGGGAGCGGGTGAAGGGGGAGGGAGATGGGAAGGAGGGCGATGTGGAAGGAGGGCGAGGAGAGGGAGGGAGGGAGCAGGGAAGAGGGAGGGAGGGAGCGGGGGAGAGGGAGGAGGGAGCGGGGAGCGAGGGAGGGAGGAGAGAGCGAGGGAGAGGGACGGAGATAGGGGAAGAGGGAGAGGAGAGGGGGGAAGCATGGGGGTTTACACATCCTGGGGTTCAGGGTCTATCCCGACCCCTCCGCTGAGCTGAAGTGAACCCCTTGGCCACCCCCCACTGCCACTGTTTCCAATAATACTGCAGCGATGCAGCAAAGCCTGTGTTTCATCCGTTGCTCTCCTCCTCTCAACGGAGAGAGGGATGAAAGCAGAGGATTGGTATTCCTCGACACGACTGTTAACAAACACTTCCCATCTCACACATCAAACACTATGACCGGGAAGCAGTCCACACCAAATAATTAAAAAGACAGGCTTCAATGTTTGTATGTGTTGGCTTTATGGAGATTATTATTACAAATGGCAACACAAGTTACTCTTAGATTTTCATAACGTTCCTAAAGAAAGCCGACATACAGTACCAGGACAATGTCATTAAAGTCCCATTAGACACACCAGAGACCACTGACCGCAAAACAACACCGCTAATATGTTTTGGAGGTTTTGATTGGATGGGAGAAATACACCAGCATGAAGGCGCAAACACGATACTATGATAAATATAAACAAAACACATGATTCCGTTGAACATGTAACTACATGGATGTTGAAGGAGATAATGATGTCTGCAGTTTTTAATACACGTGTTTACAAGGCCCGTCGTACGGACTGTGACTATCACTTAACTTGTTAAAATGGGATTTTAAGTCTAAAAACACTGCTGAAAATTGGTCGAGATAAAAACAAGAATCTGCATATTCAGAGGTTTAGAAACAGTCCGAGTGAGAGGTTTAGAAACAGTCCGAGTCAGAGGTTTAGAAATAGTCCGAGTCAGAGGTTTAGAAACAGTCCGAGTCAGAGGTTTAGAAACAGTCCGAGTCAGAGGTTTAGAAATAGTCCGAGTCAGAGGTTTAGAAACAGTCCGAGTCAGAGGTTTAGAAATAGTCAAGAGTCAGAGGTTTAGAAATAGTCAAGAGTCAGAGGTTTAGAAACAGTCCTAGTCAGAGGTTTAGAAACAGTCCGAGTCAGAGGTTTAGAAACAGTCCTAGTCAGAGGTTTAGAAACAGTCCGAGTCAGAGGTTTAGAAACAGTCCGAGTCAGAGGTTTAGAAACAGTCCGAGTCAGAGGTTTAGAAACAGTCCGAGTCAGAGGTTTAGAAATAGTCAAGAGTCAGAGGTTTAGAAACAGTCCGAGTCAGAGGTATAGAAATAGTCAAGAGTCAGAGGTTTAGAAATAGTCAAGAGTCAGAGGTTTAGAAATAGTCAAGAGTCAGAGGTTTAGAAACAGTCCGAGTCAGAGGTTTAGAAATAGTCAAGAGTCAGAGGTTTAGAAATAGTCAAGAGTCAGAGGTTTAGAAACAGTCCGAGTCAGAGGTTTAGAAATAGTCAAGAGTCAGAGGTTTAGAAACAGTCCGAGTCAGAGGTTTAGTCCGAGTCAGAGGTTTAGAAACAGTCCGAGTCAGAGGTTTAGAAATAGTCAAGAGTCAGAGGTTTAGAAATAGTCAAGAGTCAGAGGTTTAGAAACAGTCCGAGTCAGAGGTTTAGAAACAGTCCTAGTCAGAGGTTTAGAAACAGTCCGAGTGAGAGGTTTAGAAATAGTCAAGAGTCAGAGGTTTAGAAACAGTCCGAGTCAGAGGTTTAGAAACAGTCCTAGTCACAGGTTTAGAAATAGTCAAGAGTCAGAGGTTTAGAAATAGTCAAGAGTCAGAGGTTTAGAAATAGTCAAGAGTCAGAGGTTTAGAAACAGTCCGAGTCAGAGGTTTAGAAACAGTCCGAGTCAGAGGTTTAGAAACAGTCCGAGTCAGAGGTTTAGAAACAGTCTGAGTCAGAGGTTTAGAAATAGTCAAGAGTCAGAGGTTTAGAAATAGTCAAGAGTCAGAGGTTTAGAAACAGTCCGAGTCAGAGGTTTAGAAACAGTCCGAGTCAGAGGTTTAGAAACAGTCCGAGTGAGAGGTTTAGAAATAGTCAAGAGTCAGAGGTTTAGAAATAGTCAAGAGTCAGAGGTTTAGAAATAGTCAAGAGTCAGAGGTTTAGAAATAGTCAAGAGTCAGAGGTTTAGAAACAGTCAGAGTCAGAGGTTTAGAAACAGTCCGAGTCAGAGGTTTAGAAACATTATATTTTTGGACGTCTGTTACGCTGCCAGCTGGGCAACAAGTGCCAAATCCCTCTCAGGAAAATGTGCAGATGTGAATTTTAACTGCAGCTGTGTTTATCTGTGTTCCCAAAGACTTGGACGTTTCCACAAGAACCCCCATGAAACCCAAAGGAGAGTGAAAATGACCCATGTTAGGAGGGCTAGCACAGACATGCTCTGACGTCTGACTAATTACTGGAATGAGGAATCTGCCACTGGTGAATACATTATAAAACACACACACACATGCATACACAAACACACACACACACACAGATTCCCGTGAGCGGGAGTGTGGAAAACATCTCAACACCATTCCCACAACACTTCCACAGACACACACACACATATCTCTGTCTCTGTCACTCTCTGTCTCTCTCTGTGTCTCTCTCTCTCTCTGTCATTCTCTCCCTGTCACTCTCTGTCATTCTCTCTCTGTCACTCTCAATCTCTCTCTGTGTCTCTCTGTGTCTCTCAATGTCTCTCTTTGTATCTCTGTGTCTCTCTGTGTCTCTCTCTCTCTAATTAGTAGGAAGCCTGACTTTGGCAGCTGCTGTCTGTTTGCATGTTGGTATTCGCACCGCCTTCTGATTGGGCCCCGCTCGCTTCCTCTGGGAGTAAGAAGCTCCAGGGTTGGTTAAACATCCACGGGGCAGAGTGGAGCCGCAACACAACAGGGGATCCACACATCTCCAATACTCTCGGCACTCAAAGACCACGGCAGCCTTACAAACACAGAACAACACTGTATCCTATAGGCCTCCACAATGTTGACAACACAGACTTCACAGTTTGGTTGGCAGAGATCTTAAACGCAGCTTAGAGTTTAGATGTGAGGGATGGTAACTTTTAAGGGAGAGGAGGGTCCTAAATTGTTGTGTGTGTGTGTCAGTCTACCACAGGACAGTGGGACCTCCATCAGTCAGGCCCACATACTGTGAAAGCCTGCAGCCCTTTCGACTCAGCCCCCTCCCCCCACCCCCCCAGTAGGACACATCCGGCTCTCCCTGCAGAATTAGACAACTCCAAAGCTCCCCTTCTTTTGCTTCCTCTTTGTCTCTGTTGTTTTGTCTCTCAATTTACCCATCTCTCTCCTCCATCCGCTCTTCTCTACCCTCTTTCTACTACCCTCTCTCTTTACCCTCTTTCTACTACCCTCTCTCTACTACCCTTTCTCTACTACCCTTTCTTTTTTTTATGAGTCTCTTTGAGGACAATAGGGAGTACACAATAACAGTGTTTCCAAAATGTTCAGCTGAGCTTGAGCCAGCCATTGTGGCTAGAACACATTTTGGAAAAGCTTTCTAAGAATCTAACAACACATCTAAGAATCACCCATCAACTGTGTATGACCCATCTCTGCAGACACTACTGAACCCACCAAGACCTCCAGTAGCAACAAGATCACTCAGTCAGTCAGGACTTGAAAAGAGAGCAGAGGGCACAGCTCTGCCTTACGGCCACTATATCTTCACGCCAAGGGAGCAATGTTCCTGCTGTTCAAATGTTGTTTGGCTACACACTGGGCCCAGGCAGTGACAAGGACACCCCTTGAAGAGATGTGAGAAAAGATGCTGATTTTCTATTCTGTCAGAGGTGTTGTTTGTGTGTGTGTTTGTGTGTGTGTGTGTGTGTGTGTGTGTGTGTGTGTGTGTGTGTGTGTGTGTGTGTGTGTGTGTGTGTGTGTGTGTGTGTGTGTGTGTGTGTGTGTGTGTTTGTGCGTGTGTATTCCTGCAGATATCTGGGTGTTTTTGAGAATCTTTTTAAGTAGAACTCTGCTGGCATCACAAAAATCCCTGAGAAAGGGGTAGAGGGGGTTTAGAGTGGAGCTGGAGACAGCACTGAGAGAATCAATTAACACGCAGAACACAGGCCCCCGGACTTCTCCTCTGGCTAGCACAAACGTTACACAACATCTATCCCCTCTCTCTGATTCCTCCTCTCCATCCTCTTTCTTTTAATGTTGTCTCCCCTCTTTTCTCTCTTTCTTCATCCCTCTCTCTTACTCCATCCATCCCCATCATTCCCCCATCTCCCTTCCCGTCTCTTCTCCACATCCCTGTCTCTCTCTCTCTCTCTCTCTACTTCCCTCTCTCTATTTCCCTTTCTACAAATTAGTAAAAAGAGAAAACATCTCTTCTTTTCTCACGCTCCCAAAAAAAGATCATGCCCCCAGTTTGACTCTGTGAATCACTGCCCTTCATGATGTGTCCAATTACTTATGAAGGGTTGACGTCTTCACTGTAATCACAGTGTTTACAACGCAAACTAACTGGGCCCTGACACTTACTCTCTCTCTAGGGGGCCCATTTGGACATGCCTGTCAATCAGTGTGCTAGTTGAGTACCAAGTACATGAATGTGTGGATTAAGCACCAAAGGGATAGTTGATAAAAAAATATAAACTTTGTAGCTAAAATAAACATTCTAGCTGCCTCTGACTATCACAGGCGTCACTGGAGCAAAAGTCTATGAAAGCCATAGAGGCCAGTGGAAATCAAATATCTATTTGTATTTTGAGTGAACTATCCCTTTAGAGGGGCAGTTTAGTATCAAGAAGGCATCTGGTTCAAGTAGCTGATGGCCTTACCTCTGGTGTGACCTTGGCCAGCTGACTAATGACTAGTCCAAGACACCTGACTAACCTCAAGATGAATAGTCCAAGACACCTGACTTAACCTCCTAATGACTAGTCCAAGACACCTGACTTAACCTCCTAATGACTAGTCAAAGACACCTGACTAACCTCCTAATGACTAGTCCAAGACACCTGACTTAACCTCCTAATGACTAGTCAAAGACACCTGACTAAACTCCTAATGACTAGTCCAAGACACCTGACTTAACCTCCTAATGACTAGTCCAAGACACCTGACTTAACCTCCTAATGACTAGTCCAAGACACCTGACTTAACCTCCTAATGACTAGTCAAAGACACCTGACTTAACCTCCTAATGACTAGTCCAAGACACCTGACTTAACCTCCTAATGACTAGTCAAAGACACCTGACTAACCTCCTAATGACTAGTCCAAGACACCTGACTTAACCTCCTAATGACTAGTCAAAGACACCTGACTAACCTCCTAATGACTAGTCCAAGACACCTGACTTAACCTCCTAATGACTAGTCCAAGACACCTGACTTAACCTCCTAATGACTAGTCCAAGACACCTGACTTAACCTCCTAATGACTAGTCAAAGACACCTGACTAACCTCCTAATGACTAGTCCAAGACACCTGACTTAACCTCCTAATGACTAGTCAAAGACACCTGACTAAACTCCTAATGACTAGTCCAAGACACCTGACTTAACCTCCTAATGACTAGTCCAAGACACCTGACTTAACCTCCTAATGACTAGTCCAAGACACCTGACTTAACCTCCTAATGACTAGTCAAAGACACCTGACTTAACCTCCTAATGACTAGTCCAAGACACCTGACTTAACCTCCTAATGACTAGTCAAAGACACCTGACTAACCTCCTAATGACTAGTCCAAGACACCTGACTTAACCTCCTAATGACTAGTCAAAGACACCTGACTAACCTCCTAATGACTAGTCCAAGACATCTGACTAAACCTCCTAATGACGAGTCCAAGACACCTGACTTAACCTCCTAATAACTAGTCCAAGACACCTGACTTAACTCCTAATGACTAGTCCAAGACACCTGACTAACCTCAAGATGAATAGTCCAAGACATCTGACTAAACCTCCTAATGATGAGTCAAAGACACCTGCATTAACCTCCTAATGACTAGTCCAAGACACCTGACTTAACCTCCTAATGACTAGTCAAAGACACCTGACTTAACCTCCTAATGACGAGTCAAAGACACCTGACTTAACCTCCTAATGACTAGTCCAAGACACCTGACTTAACCTCCCAATGACTAGTCCAAGACACCTGACTTAACCTCCTAATGACTAGTCCAAGACACCTGACTTAACCTCCTAATGACTAGTCAAAGACACCTGACTTAACCTCCTAATGACTAGTCCGAGACACCTGACTTAACCTCCTAATGACTGGTTAAAGACACCTGACTTAACCTCCTAATGACTAGTCAAAGACACCTGACTAACCTCCTAATGACTAGTCCAAGACACCTGACTTAACCTCCTAATGACTAGTCCAAGACACCTGACTTAACCTCCTAATGACTAGTCCAAGACACCTGACTTAACCTCCTAATGACTAGTCAAGGACACCTGACTTAACCTCCTCATGACTAGTCCAAGACACCTGACTTAACCTCCTAATGACTAGTCCAAGACATCTGACTAAACCTCCTAATGACGAGTCAACGACACCTGACTTAACCTACTAATAACTAGTCCAAGACACCTGACTTAACTCCTAATGACTAGTCCAAGACACCTGACTAACCTCAAGATGACTAGTCCAAGACATCTGACGAAACCTCCTAATGACGAGTCAAAGACACCTGCATTAACCTCCTAATGACTAGTCCAAGACACCTGACTTAACCTCCTAATGACTAGTCAAAGACACCTGACTTAACCTCCTAATGACGAGTCAAAGACACCTGACTTAACCTCCTAATGACGAGTCAAAGACACCTGACTAAACCTCCTAATAACTAGTCCAAGACACCTGACTTAACCTCCTAATGACTAGTCCAAGACACCTGACTAACCTCCTAATGACTAGTCAAAGACACCTGACTAAACCTCCTAATGACTAGTCCAAGACATCTGACTAAACCTCCTAATGACTAGTCAAAGACAAATGACTAAACCTCCTAATAACTAGTCAAAGACACCTGACTAACCTCCTAGTGACTAGTCCAAGACACCTGACTTAACCTCCTAATGACTAGTCCAAGACACCTGACTAACCTCCTAATGACTAGTCCAAGACACCTGACTAACCTCCTAATGACTAGTCCAAGACACCTGAGTAACCTCCTAATGACTAGTCAAAGACACCTGACTTAACCTCCTAATGACTAGTCCAAGACACCTGACTTAACCTCCTAATGACTAGTCAAGGACACCTGACTTAACCTCCTAATGACTAGTCCAAGACACCTGACTTGACCTCCTAATGACTAGTCCAAGACACCTGACTTAACCTCCTAATGACCAGTCAAGGACACCTGACTAACCTCCTAATGACTAGTCCAAGACACCTGACTTAACCTCCTAATGACTAGTCCACGACACCTGACTTAACTCCTAATGACTAGTCAAAGACACGTGACTAAACATCCCATTGAATAGTCCAAGACACCTGACTTAACCTCCTAATGACTAGTCCAAGACACCTGACTAAACCTCCTAATGACTCGTCCAAGACACCTGACTTAACCTCCTAATGACTAGTCCAAGACACCTGACTTAACCTCCTAATGACTAGTCCAAGACACCTGACTAAACCTCCTAATGACTCGTCCAAGACACCTGACTTAACCACCTAATGACTAGTCAAAGACACCTGACTTAACCTCTTAATGACTAGTCTAAGACACCTGACTTAACCTCCTAATGACTAGTCAAGGACACCTGACTTAACCTCCTCATGACTAGTCCAAGACACCTGACTTAACCTCCTCATCACTAGTCCAAGACACCTGACATAACCTCCTAATGAATTGTCAAAGACACCTGACTTAACCTATTCCAGAAATGACTGGTCCAAGACACCTGACTTAACCTCCTAATGACTAGTCCAAGACACCTGACTTCACCTACTCCAGAAATGACTAGCCAGTTGACTGCTCTATGACTGTAATTATAAAATGGACCGATTTGAGTGAAAAGGAAAACTAAGGCTAGGCAAAGATATTCCCAAAGTGACTATGATTAAGTCCTGTCGTTAGACGTTACACTGGCACCGTCATACCATCTGGACCACCTCTGGGCAGCGGGCGCTCGGTGACATACGCTAGAGGGGATAAGGAGTGCTCATAAAGACAGATTACCAAGACATGCTTATGCATATGCACACACACACACATTCTGTGTCACAATCTGCATGCTTTACTAATCAGCTCACAGAGACAGCCTGTGGTCTGCCTTTGATCTGCTCTAACACACCCTCCTCCTCTCCCTCGCTCCATCTCACTTTCACTATTTCTCCCCCTCTCTCATTTTCTCTCTCTCTCGCCTTCTCGCTCGCTCTCTCTATCTCCGTCTTCTGAAACAAGATATTTCCAGTTTCCATAATTAAGTTAAAAGTTAGATAACTCACTCATTGATCCTGTGCCGTGAAATATGAACTGGGCCTCTGTCGAGATATCTGACTGAGCCCTGAGGATCAGCGTGTGTGTGCGTGCGTGCGTCTGTGTGCATGCGTCTGTGTGTGTGTGTGTGTTTGTGTATGTGAGTGTGTCTGTTTGTGTGCGTGTGTTCTTGCATGTGTGCACGCAAGTCTGGAGATCACAACCCCTCGCCAGCACACACCCCTCGTCTCAGACGGGCAATAAAACGCGGATTAGGAGGTAAGATGGGGATTTCATTGGCGTTTTCTTTTCTCTGCTATTATATTTGGCTGTGGAACTAATGCAATCTTTTGCCGGGTTATTCATGCAAACTGTGACAGCCTTGCCCCTGGTCTCCCATGCAACAGTAAATGTGCTGAGTTAAGAGTGCTTCATTAAACCCTGTTCTTCACACACACACACACACACACACACACACACACACACACACACACACACACACACACACACACACACACACACACACACACACACACACACACACACACACACACACACACACACACACACACACACACACACACACAGAGCCCATGTCGGCTCCAGTAAGTAGTCAGCACTTTCCCGACCACACTGTTGTGTAAGTCTCTCAACAAAGCCAGCTCTGAAGCTATAACACACACAGGACTGAGAGGGGGAAACGTAGCATGATAATGAAACCCTGCAGAATAATGATGAGGTCTGACAATTTGTCCTCAACGTGGACAGGCCTGAGAGGGAATGCTAAACAACACTACAGGGAGAGAGAGAGTGAGGGAGGAGAGGAGAACAAAGAGCATAGAGAGGGTAAGAGATGAATAAAGAGACAGGGATGGAGAGGAAGGAGGGAATTAGATGGAGGGAAAGTTAGAGAATGGGGCGCGGAGGGACGAGCACATAGAGAAAGATCAACAGACAGGAACTGACGGACAGACGGACAGACAGACGGACGGACAGATCTCAAACAGCCTTAAACTAATAACACACAAACAATTATACGTTTTCATGTCTTTATTGAACACACTGTGTAAACATTCACAGTGCAAGGTGGGAAAAGTATGTGAACTCCTGGATTTAATAACTGGTTGACCCTCCTTTGGCAGCAATAACCTCAACCAAAAGTGTTCTGTAGTCAGGAGGAATTTCAAATCAAATCAAAGTTTATTTGTCACGTACGCCGAATACAACAGGTGTAGGTAGACCTTACAGTGAAATGCTTACTTACAGGCTCTAACCAATAGTGCAATAAAGGTATTAGGTGAACAATAGGGAAGTAAAGAAATAAAAACAACAGTAAAAAGACAGTGAAAAACAGTAGCGAGGCTATAAACAGTAGTGAGAATATAAAAGTAGCGAGGCTACATACAGTAGTGAGGCTATAAAAGTAGCGAGGCTACATACAGTAGTGAGGCTATAAAAGTAGCGAGGCTACATAAAGACACCGGTTAGTCCGGCTGATTGAGGTAGTATGTACATGTACAGACGTGGCCAAACGTTTTGAGAATGACACAATTATTAATTTTCATAAAGTCTGCTGCCTCAGTTTGTATGATGGCAATTTGCACATACTCCAGAATGTTATGAAGAGTGATCAGATGAATTGCAATTAATTGCAAAGTCCCTCTTTGCCATGCAAATGAACTGAATCCGCAATTTCCACTGCATTTCAGCCCTGCCACAAAAGGACCAGCTGATATCATGTTAGTGATTCTCTCGTTAACACAGGTGTGAGTGTTGACGAGGACAAGGCTGAAGATCACTCAGTCATGCTGATTGAGTTCGAATAACAGACCGGAAGCTTCAAAAGGAGGGTGATGCTTGGAATCATTGTTCTTCCTCTGTCAACCATGGTTACCTGCAAGGAAACACATGCAGTCTTCATAGCTTTGCACGAAAAGGGCTTCACTGGCAAGGATATTGCTGCCAGTAAGATTGCACCTAAATCAACCATTTATCGCATCATCAAGAACTTCAATGAGAGCGGTTCAATTGCTGTGAAGAAGGCTTCAGGGCGCCCAAGAAAGTCCAGCAAGCGCCAGGACCGTCTCCTAAAGTTGATTCAGCTGCGGGATCGGGGCATCACCAGTACAGAGCTTGCTCAGGAACGGCAGCAGGCAGGTGTGAGAGCATCTGCACGCACAGTGAGGCAAAGACTTTTGGAGCATGGCCTGGTGTCAAGAAGGGCAGCAAAGAAGCCACTTCTCTCCAGGAAAAACATAAGGGACAGACTGATATTCTGCAAAAGGTGCAGGGATTGGACTGCTGAGGACTGGGGTAAAGTCATTTTCTCTGATGAATCTCCTTTCCGATTGTTTGGGGCATCTGGAAAAAAGCTTGTCCGGAGAAGACAAGGTGAGCGCTACCATCAGTCCTGTGTCATGCCAGGCGGGTGGACAAACAAAACCCCACAAATTCTGACAAACTCCAAGCATTGATTATGCAAGAATGGGCTGCCGTCAGTCAGGATGTGGCCCATAAGTTAATTGACAGCATGCCAGGGAGGATTGAAGAGGTCTTGATAAAGAAGGGTCAACACTGCAAATATTGACTCTTTGCATCAACTTCATGTAATTGTCAATACAATCCTTATGAAATGCTTGGAATTATACTTCAGTATTCCATAGTAACATCTGACAAAAATATCTAAATGATGTATTCAATATAGACAAGAAAAATACAATAATTTGTGTGTTATTAGTTTAAGCACACTATGTTTGTCAATTGTTGTGATTAGATGATGATCAAATCAAATTTGATGACCAATTTATGCAGAAATCTAGGTCATTCCAAAGGGTTCACATACTTGTTCCTGCCACTATACACTATATATACAAAAGTATGTGGACATCCCTTCAAATTAGTGGATTCAGTTATTTCAGCCTCACCCGTTGCTGACAAGTGTATAAAACCGAGCACACAGCCATGCAATCTCCATATATGAATATTGGCAGTAGAATAGCCATACTGAAGAGCTCAGTGACTTTCAAAGTGGCAATGTCAGAGGATGCCACCTTTCCAACAAGTCAGTTCCTCAAATGTCTGCCTTGCTAGAGCTGCCCCGGTCAACTGTAAGTGCTGTTACTGTAAAGTGGAAAAGTCTAGGAACGGCTCAGCCGCGAAGTGGTAGGCCACACAAGCTCACAGAACAGGACCACCAAGTGCTGAGCGCGTAGTGTGTAGGAATCGTCTGTCCTCGGTTGCAACACTCACTACCTAGTTCCAAACTGCCTCTGGAAGCAACGTCAGTACAATAATTGTTCGTCGGGAGCTTTATGAAATGGGTTTCCATGGCCGAGCAGCCGCACACAAGCCTAAGATCAACATGCGCAATGGGAAGTGTTAGCTGGAGTGGTGTAAAGCTCGCGCCATTGGACTCTGTAGCAGTGGAAACGCGTTCTCTGGAGTGATCACGATTCACCATCTGGCGGTCCGACGGATGAATTTGAGTTTAGCGGATGCCAGGAGAACGCTACCTGCAATAATGCATAGTGCCAACTGTAAAGATTGGTAAAGGAGGAATAATGGTCTGGGCTGTTTTTCATGGTTCGGGCCCCTTAGTTCCAGTGAAGGGAAATCTTACTGCTACAGAAAACAATGACATTCGGAGCGTTTCTGTGCTTCCAACTTTGTGGCAACAGTTTGGGGAAGGCCCTTTGCTGTTTCAGCATGACAATGCCCTCGTGCACAAAGTGAGGTCCATACAGAAATGGTTTATCGAGATAGGTGTGGAAGAACTTGACTGGCCTGCACAGAGCCCAGCCCTCAACCCCATTAAACACCTTTGGGTTGAATTGGAATGCCAACTGTGAGCCAGCCCTAATCGCCCAACATCAGTGCCCACCCTAACTAATGCTCTTGTGGCTGAATGGAAGCAAGTCCCCGTAGCAATGTTCCAACATCTAGTAGAAAGCCTTCCCAGAAGAGTGGAGGCTGTTATAGCAGCAAAGGGGGGACCAACTCCATATTAATTAATTTTGGAAGGAGATGTTTGACGAGCAGTGTATGTAAACTTCCGACTTCAACTGTATATAAAGCCTATACAGTTGAAGTCGGAAGTTTACATACACTTAGGTTGGAGTCATTAAAACTTGTTTTCTTGTTAACAAACTATAGTTTTGGCAAGTCAGGTTAGGACATCTACTTTGTGCATGACACAAGTAATTTTTCCAACAATTGTTTACAGACAGATTATTTCACTTCTAATTCACTGTATCACAATTCCAGTGGGTCAGAAGCTTACATACACTAAGTTGACTGTGCCTTTAAACAGCTTGGAAAATTCCAGAAAATGATGTCATGGCTTTAGAAGCATCTGATAGGATAATTTACATAATTTGAGTCAATTGGAAGTGTACCTGTGGATGTATTTCAAGGCCTACCTTCAAACTCAGTGCCTATTTGCTTGACATCATGGGAAAATCAAAAGAAATCAGCCAAGACCTCAGAAAATCTTTTGTAGACCTCCACAAGTTCAT
Organism: Oncorhynchus mykiss; assembly: GCF_013265735.2. NCBI lineage: Eukaryota > Metazoa > Chordata > Actinopteri > Salmoniformes > Salmonidae > Oncorhynchus > Oncorhynchus mykiss. The sequence continues at coordinate 18,020,792 of NC_048585.1, forward strand.
CCTTGGGAGCAATTTCCAAACGCCTGAAGGTACAACGTTTATCTGTACAAACAATAGTATGAAAGTATAAACACCATGGGCCGCTCAGGAAGGAGACGCGTTCTGTCTCCTAGAGATGAATGTACTTTGGTGTGAAAAGTGCAAATCAATCCCAGAACAACAGCAAAGGACATTGTGAAGATGCTGGAGGAAACCGGTACAAAAGTATCTATATCCACAGTAAAACAAGTCCTATATCTACATAATCTGAAAGGCCACTCAGCAGGGAAGAAGCCACTGCTCCAAAACCGGCAGATAAAAGCCAGACTACGGTTTGTAACTCCACATTGGGACAAATATCGTACTTTTTGGAGAATGTCCTCTGGTCTGATGAAACAAAAATAAAACTGTTTGGCCATAATGACCATCGTTATGTTTGGAGGAAAAAGGGGGAGGCTTGAAAGCCGAAGAACACCATCCCAACCGTGAAGCACAGGGGTGGCATTATCATGTTGTGGGGGTGCTTTGCTGCAGGAGAAACTGGTGCACTTCACAAAATAGATGGCATCATGAGGATAGAAAATGATGTGGATATATTGAAGCAACAGCTCAAGACATCAGTCAGGAAGTTTAAGCTTGATTGCAAATGGGTCTTCCAAATGGACAATGACCCCAAGCATACCTCCAAAGTTGTGGCAAAATGGCTTAAGGACAACAAAGTCAAGGTATTGGAGTGGTCATCACAAATCCCTGAACTCAATCCCATAGAAAATGTGTGGGCAGAACTGAAAAATCCTGTGCGAGCAAGGAGGCCTACAAACCTGACTCGGTTACACCAGCTCTGTCAGGAGGAATGGGCCAAAATGCATCCAACTTATTGTGGGAAGCTTGTGGAAGGCTACCGAAACGTTTGACCCAAGTTAAACAATTTAAAGGCAATGCAACCAAATACTAATTGAGTGTATGTAAACTTCTGACCCACTGGGAATGTGATGAAAGAAATAAAAGCTGAAATAAATCATTCTCTCTACTATTATTCTGACATTTCACATTTTTAAAATAAAGTGGTGATCCTGACTGACCTAAGACAGGAAATTTTATTAAGATTAAATGTCAGGAATTGTGAAAAACTGAGTTTAATTGTACTTAGCTAAGGTGTGTGTAAACTTCCGACTTCAACTGTATATCATTAGGACAAATGTATTTTTATATCTAGGCCTATTGTATATGTGTATAATTGCAGTGTCACCATCTTTATAGTAAAATAAATACAAATACACACATGACTTTAAGCTACATATTCATCTGACAAAGGTAATGAACTGCTCATTGATATAACAGGACCATGTTGGCAAAACAAGTGTTTCTGAGCTGGTCAATATTACACAGGTAAGCTAACGGTTATATAGATCAGGAATGAAAACAGGCTCTATAGACCTCTATACTGTGTCCAACACACAACCACCTGTTGTTATGTTGGACACCTACTGACCAAAGAAAGTGATAAGTATTGCTAAAATAAAGGTTTAAGGAAATACAGGCAGGCACCACATTACTGCAAGACAAAACAGCTCAATCAATAATGATGGTCTTGTAATTATAAAAGCAAAGCTTGTTTTCATATAATAAAAAAAAAATAATAATAATAATAATAATAATAAAATAATCATATTATTAATAACCAATAATCACATTATTGTGAAAGCACCTCCTCTAAGAGTCTGAATTAGGCTGTTTGAAAAGGTTTGAATCCTAAGCAACCTGCATACACATTGTTGGAAGTACAATCGACCAACATAGCTACAGTCGTGGCCAAAAGTTTTGAGAATGACACAAATATTAATTTTCACAAAGTTTGCTGCCTCAGTGTCTTTAGGTATTTTTGTCAGATGTTACTATGGAATACTGAAGTATAATTACAAGCATTTCATAAGTGTCAAAGTATTTTATTGACAATTACATGAAGTTAATGCAAGAGTCAATATTTGCAGTGTTGACCCTTCTTTTTCAAGACCTCTGCAATCCGCCCTGGCATGCTGTCAATTAACTTCTGGGCTGCCACTGATGGCAGCCCATTCTTGCATAATAAATGCTTGGAGTTTGTCAGAATATGTGGGTTTTTGTTTGTCCACCCACCTCTTGAGAATTGACCACAAGTTCTCAATGGGATTAAGGTCTGGGGAGTTTCCTGGCCATGGACCCAAAATATTGATGTTTTGTTCCCCGAGCCACTTAGTTATCACTTTTGCCTTATGGCAAAGTGCTCCATCATGCTGGAAAAGGCATTGTTTGTCACCAAACTGTTCCTGGATGGTTGGGAGAAGTTGCTCTCAAAGGATATGTTGGTACCATTCTTTATTCATGGCTGTGTTCTTAGGCAAAATTGTGAGTGAGCCCACTCCCTTGGCTGAGAAGCAACCCAACTCATGAATGGTCTCAGGATGCTTTGCTGTTGACATTGACACAGGACTGATAGTAGCGCTCACCTTGTCTTTTCCAGACAAGCTTTGATTCCGGATGCCCCAAACAATCGGAAAGGGGATTCATCAGAGAAAATTACTTTAACACAGTTCTCAGCAGTCCAATCTCTGTACCTTTTGCAGAATATCAGTCTGTCCCTGATGTTTTTCCTGGAGAGAAGTGGCTTCTTTGCTGCCCTTCTTGACACCAGGCCATCCTCCAAAAGTCTTTGCCTCACTGTGCGTGCAGATGCACTCACACCTGCCTGCTGCCATTCCTGAGCAAGCTCTGTACTGGTGGTGCCCCGATCCTGCAGCTGAATCAACTTTAGGAGACGGTCCTGGCGCTTGCTGGACTTTCTTGGGCGCCTTGAAGCCTTCTTCACAACAGTTGAACCACTCTCGTTGAAGTTATTGATGATCCGATAAATGGTTGATTTAGGTGCAATCATACTGGCAGCAATATCCTTGCCTGTGAATCCCTTTTGCGCAAAGCAATGATGACGGAACGCGTTTCCTTGCAAGTAACCATGGTTGACAGAGGAAGAACAATGATTCCAAGCACCACCCTCCTTTTGAAGCTTCCAGTCTGTTATTCAAACTCAATCAGCATGACAGCGTGATCTCCAGCCTTGTCCTCGTCAACACTGACACCTGTGTTAACGAGAGAATCACTGACATGATGTCAGCTGGTCCTTTTGTGGTAGGGCTGAAAAGCAGTGGAAATGTTTTTTGGGGATTCAGTTCATTTGCATGGCAAAGAGGGTCTTTGCAATTAATTGCAATTCATCTGATCACTCTTCATAACATTCTGGAGTTTATGCAAATTGTTATCATACAAACTGAGGCAGCAGACTGTGAAAATTTATATTTGTGTCATTCTCAAAACGTTTGGCCACGTCTGTACTGTAGTAGGTCAAAACGGTGTACTGGAAAACCTTGGTATATAGCATGGGTGGAGTAGGCATTATGGTGCTCATGCTCATGTGGTACTCATTTCTTCACTTCTTCACTTCTTCACTTACACTATACATCACGTTCCAATCGTTGATGTTCAAGATGACTTTATTTGCCTTTGACAGCAATTTGCTTTCCATCCATCTCCTGTCCTGTGTGTGTGTGTGTGTGTGTGTGTGTGTGTGTGTGTGTGTGTGTGTGTGTGTGTGTGTGTGTGTGTGTGTGTGTGTGTGTGTGTGTGTGTGTGTGTGTGTGTGTGTGTGTGTGTGTGTGTGTTCCTGTGCATTGGCAATGTACTGTAATCTCACTCAGGACTCTTGACAATGATGATGCATGGCACTGAGAGCCTGCAGTCGTATCCAGGCTGAAGTGGTATCCTGCTGCCTCATAGTACTTTAGCCAGGGAGAGCAATGTTAAGAGGACACACACACACCAGATAGTCAGGGGAGAGAGGAGCAAAGCTAAAAGGGTTGAAGGGCACTGCTAAAAAAAAAACTGGTCACAGGGAGAGAGAGCGAGAGAGAGCGAGAGCGAGAGAGAGCGAGAGAGAAAGAGAGAGAGAGAGAGAGAGAGAGAGAGCTAAAGAAAGAGACAGAGATACAGAGCAAGAGAGACAGAGAGAGAGAGAGACAGAGAGACAGAGAGACAGAGAGACAGAGAGAGAGAGCGAGAGAGAGAGAGAGACAGAGAGAGAGAGAGAGAGAGAGAGACAGAGAGAGAGAGAGACAGAGAGACAGAGAAAGAGACAGAGAGACAGAGAGACAGAGAGACAGAGAGCAAAATAAATAGAGAGAGACAGAGAGAGAGAGAAAGAGAGCACTAAAGAAATAGAGAGAGTGTGTCTGAGGGAGAGAGCAATAAAAGGACGAGCAACGCAACCAAAGTACACAGCGCCAACTTAACAGAGACAACGCTTTTCACCCACCCAGATCTTGTCAAAAAAGTTTCAATTTAAGCCGACTGGCGTGTTGGAGAAAAATCCCCAGCGCGCCACTGGTAGAACCAGTCGAGTGTATTTCCAGCTGACATAAGCAATCCACGCTGATGTGTAATTAATTTGTGTTGATGAACAAATTAAAGCAAGAGAGGTGCCCGGCGCTGAGCCGGGGTAACCTTGGAGACGCAGAGGAGAGGAAAGGCAAGGCAGGAGGACAGGTGTTTTGGTTGGCCAGGGAGTGGGAATGTGTGTTGGTGTGTGTTTGTGTGTGCACGTGTGTGTGTGTGAGCTTATGTGTACACTTGTCTGCATGCATGCGTGTGCATGCTTTCCTAGACGTTAGCCATATAAATGCACAACGTGTAGCCATGTACTTGTGTCAGGTGTGTGTTCTGAGTGGAAGTGCTATTCTCAGTTCTGTTCTCTTCAAGATGACGGTCCACCTTATTGACCGTGTGACAGTCATCTCCATCTTGCACACCAGCCTGCTTCACTGATTCATTTCTGCCATTTCTGTCAAATACATCGATTATTTCTCTGACATTCTCTCTCGCTCTCTCTCGCTCTCTCTCTGTCTCTCTCTCTGTCTCCGTTGCTCTCATTCTCCCACCCAAGTCATACACTGTTCTCTTTGCTACCGCACAGCAAGTGGTACCGATGCACCAAGTCTGGAACCAACAGGACCCTAACCAGACAGATAACTACCCGGACTGTCTGCTTTGACCCATTTTGCACTAACATTTTTGTCTCATCACATACGCTGCTAATACTGTTCATTATCTATCCTGTTGGCTAGTCACTTTATACCCCTACCTTTAATGTACATATCTAACTTAATTACCTCTCTGCCTTGTTCTATTTCTCCTGTGTTCTCTAGTCCCAGCCCGCCCTCTATTTTTCCCTTTTGATCCGACTCTCTGAATTTCACCCTCCCTAACCCCCGTCCCTCTCTGCCTCCCTCCATATCAACCCCCTCATCATCAAGCTGACTGTCAGGGCTGTGGATGGGTCCGCCAGCAGATGTGACGTGGGTCCCTGGCTGGCCCAGCTACAGCCCTGCTACGTAAGCCCTGGCTGGGGAGAGATCGAGAACCCTCTCCCTCCCCTCCGCACCTATTGGCCCTGTGTCTGCCGGTGAGAGAGAGAGAGAGAGAGAGAGAGAGAGAGAGAGAGAGAGAGAGAGAGAGAGAGAGAGAGAGAGAGAGAGAGAGAGAGAGAGAGAGAGAGAGAGAGAGAGAGAGAGAGAGAGAGAGAGAGAGAGAGAGAGAGAGAGAGAGAGAGAGACTTTTTGACTTTTGGTCTTTCTTTATTGAAACATTCTCAATTCATTTAAAACTCACCCCCCCCCCCCTCCCCTAAAATAAAAAATAAAAATATATCCTCTACCACATGATACAAATCACCATACACAAAAACCCTCTCCTACAACCGTATATCCAAAACATCTTCCCCAGCAATACAGACAGCCCCCCCAACACACCATATCTCCTCAAACATCTCCACACATTTGATCATTTTATAGAACTCAAACTCAACCCTAAGGCGCGCAGAGACCATCCCATTAAACAGTAGTAAAGGGTCTGTTATACCCCCACCTTTAACCCTGTTCCTCCTTGTTAGCCAAATAGCTAACTTTGCCTGAGCAAACAGAAAATTCAACAAAACACATTTTTCTTTCTCCTTACTCGAATACCTGTATCCCATTATAAACATCCCAACAGCAAAAACCACCCCCAACCTGTCACACAGACATTCCAACATAGACATTAATGGCATTAACCTGGTGCACACAGAAAACACATGAATTACAGTTTCTTTCATTTGACAGAAAGGACACCCCTGCCCAATTCCCGGATCAACCCGTGCCAACCAGCTGTTAGTGGCCAGGGCTCCATGAAGAACCCTCCACTGGAGGTCCCCTGACCTCTTTGGTACTGGGGGTTTGTAGAGCGCCCTCCATCGAAAACCCACCATACTCTCCGCCCCACATACCCCCTGCCACTGATGTGCCTTCACTCCTGTTAGGCTTCTAATGCTCCTAACCTTAACGCAGAGGTTGTAGAGGGCTTTACCTCCCACCCCCTCAAACTCCCCCAGGCTCGGAGTGTTAAAATCTAACAAGTCCTCCAGACCCCCTTGCCAGTCTCCAGTCTCTGCCGTCACCTGCAGTGGCGGGAACATTGGTGGCCCCTCTCCCTTTGGCCTCTCAAACACCCCCCTTACCGGCTCAGACAGTGCCTCCTGGACCTCCTCCAGGAATCTTTCCAGCAGCCTAAGAGACGTTATTCCTGTTTGTTGCGCCAAGACCTCCGGGGTTTTCCACCCCTCCTCTCCCAGCAGTCTCAGGTCACCCAGCCTTTGTAAACCTCCTGCCATCAGTTGCCTCTGCAGGGTGGCCGACTGAACCGATCTCAAAGGGATGGCTGGGTTGTGGAAGATAGGCTCCTCCCACACCCACTGCCCAGGCTCCACACCCCCTTCTCGTGTGGGCCTTAGCAGCTGCCAGGCCCTCAGCACCGCAGAGTAAAACTCTGAGAGACCTGCTGTACTCAGCCTCTCCAGCTTCATGAGGAACAGCTGCCGGTCCAACCCTAATCCGCCAGCTCTCCTCAGCAGCGCGCATGCTGGTTCCCTCCAGCCAACATCAGTGTGGTACAGCAGTCTCTGCACCGCCTTTAGTCGGAAAGCAGCCATCCTGCTCTCCAGTTCCACCAAGCCCTGTCCTCCTTCGTGGACGGTCATGTACAAAACTGCTGCCTTCAGCCAGTGATGTCCCGACCAAAAGAAGTCCACCAGCTTGCGTTGCAGGTCTGCAAGCAGACCGGCGGGGGGGTTGAGGACAGCCAGTTTATGCCACAAGGAAGATGCCACCAGGTTGTTGATTATCAGCACCCTCCCTCTATATGACACTTGGGACAGGAGCCACCTCCACCTGGCCAGTCTTGACACCACTGCCTGTGACAGCCCCTCCCAGTTCTTGCTGACCCACCTCTCCGAGCCCAGGTACACCCCCAACACTTTAAGCCCTTCACAACCCCACTGCAAACCCCCTGGAAGCAGAGGAGGAGCCCTATCCCCCATGCCCCACATAACAGAGCTTTGCTCTTGCCCCAGTTTACCTTAGCTGATGAAGCTCCCTCGTACACCTTCAGACTGGTCTCTAGTTCCTGCATATCTTGCCCATCCCTGACCATCACAGAAACATCATCTGCATATGCTGAGACTGCTATTCCTGTCACCACATCCATGCCTATCCAGCACACTCCCCGCAGTCTCCTGCGTAGCAGTCCTAAAAAAGGCTCAATGGCTAGTGTGTACAGCTGCCCAGATAGAGGGCATCCTTGTCTAATACCCCGTCTCACCCAGACTGGCCTACTGAGCCCCCCTCCCACCTTAACCATACATGACGCCCCAGCATACAACAGCTTCACACAGGTCACAAAACTCTTCCCAAACCCAAACACAGACATCACATTAAACAGATACTCATGATCCACTCTATCAAACGCCTTCTCTTGATCTAAAGAGACCAGTCCAAAGTTCACATTAGAACCTCTCGACAAATCCAACATGTCCCTAATCAAGAACAAGTTGTCCGTGATTGAGCGTCCCGGTACACAATATGTCTGGTCCTTGTGTATTATAGAGTCCAGATGGGACTTCAGTCTGTTAGAGAGGACCTTGGCAAAAATCTTGTAGTCCGCACAGAGTAATGCCACAGGCCTCCAGTTCTTAAGTTCACACAAGTCCCCTTTTTTGGGCAGGAGAGTCAGAGCCGCCCGACGGCAGCTCATCGGCAACTCTCCTACCCTGACGCATTCACGCAACACGCAAAATAAATCCTGTCCAATTGTTCCCCAGAATTTTTTGTAAAATTCCACTGGAAGTCCATCGACCCCAGGTGCACGACCGGGGGACATCTGGGTTACTGCCTCTGCCAGTTCATGTGACAACAGAGGAATGTCCATTTCATCCCTCTGTGCCCGAGAGAGCTTAGGGAGTCCTGCGAACAAGACCTGAGCACACATAGGATCACACATTTCTGCCCTATACAATTCAGTATAAAACTCCACAGTCCGCTCCCGCATCTCCCCCACCACAGAGGTCACCCGCCCATCAGACAGCCGTAGACAATGCATACCCTTGGATTCACTGCTCTGTCTTTCCAAACCAAAGAAGAAGGAGCTGGGAGCATCCATCTCCTTGAGCATGGAGAACCTAGCTCTTACAAGTGCTCCCTTTGCTTTAACCTGGAAAAAACTGCCCAGGTCCCTACGTAATTCGGCTAAGTTAGCCTGGAGGCCTACATTGCCTTGCCCCACCATCTCTACCTCCATCTCACTAATACACCGCTCTAGTTCCCCCAATACTCTCCTAGCCTCTGAGGATGAGAGAGCAGTATACTGTTGACAGAAAAGCCGAATTTGCACTTTCCCCACATCCCACCATTGACTCAGAGACTCATACTCCTCTCTTCGCTGCCCCCATCTTTCCCAAAAAGTCTGGAAACCTGAGCAAAAAGTGGCGTCTTGTAAGAGCTTTACATTGAACTTCCAATAAGATGCCTGCCGGGGCCCTGGTGAAATAGACAGCCGAGCCATGGTTATGTGGTGATCCGAAAACCCCACTGGGAGAATGGTAGCACCCAGCAGCCTATTGCTCTGATTCCTGGACATGTAAAAGCGATCAAGTCGAGCTGCACTCACCCTAGCCCCAAAAACCTTCACCCACGTATACTGTCTTGTGTTTGGATGTTTAGTTCTCCAAACATCCACTAGGTCAAACTGATTAAAGATATCCCTTAACACTCCCACTGACACTGAATGAGGCTCTTCCCCATTTCTGTCTTTTGTAAAATCCATTGTACAGTTCCAGTCACCTCCGATCACCAGCGTCTCCTCAGGCGCTACTTGTGAGAGTTCCTGTCTAAGACTCCCAAATAGAACCCCTCTTTCTCTCCCTGTGTTAGGCGCATACACATTTATAAAGACAAAACACATGTTGTTAATTTCTGCTTTAACAACAAGCAACCTACCCCTACACACCTCCTTTGAGGAGCAAATTTTTACAGCCAGACCAGGTGCAAAAAGGACTGCCACCCCTGCACTAAGATTTGTCCCATGGCTCAACACACTTGCCCCTTTCCACCAGAGCCCCCAATCAACTTCATTCACCACATCACTATGCGTCTCCTGCAGAAACAACACCTGTACTTTTTTTTGTTTTACATATTCACCCAACACACTCCTCTTTCCCGCATCTCTGGCGCCATTTATATTGAGCGAGCCTACCCGAAGAGTCTCCATAAGAAGTGGGAGAAAAGCCAGCAGAGAAATAGACCAATAGCAAAGCTCAAAAAGCCCCAGTGTCAGTAAGAAATTAAACATCTAAACAGTGTCTGAAGGTAAACCTTTACGCACTGTTGTGACCCACTTCCTCAACCTAAACCGTTTCCTGGGTGAGAGGACACCATGCCCCTCATTTCTCATAGCATGTTGTACTGATCTTACAAACTTCCTAGGATCAGGAAAAAAAGCCTCAAGATTAACTTTTTTCCCCTTAGTCTCATTCAGGAACCTTGTCAGTTCTCTCAACGTGTACTTAGACCCCTCGGGTTGACTGGATGTCAGCTCCGGGCCAATTGAAGAGGAGTCTGAAAAAAATAACTCCTCATCCTCTTCCTCAGACTCACTTTCCTCCTCTTCTCTATCTCCCACCCTGACCACCTGCCCTTTCTCTCTGGTTAGGGCCTCACCCACAGCAACAGGCAACATTTCCATGGTGCCTTTGTCCACACCCTTTTTCTTTTTCCTCTTGACACCCTCCTCCTCCCCCCCTAATCTCTTACACTTCCCCACTATACTCTCCTCATCCACTAGAATTACCTGACTAGACGCAGTATCATCTGCACCACCCTCCATAGCATGACTAGGGCCAGCCTCAGCTACACCACCCTCCATAGCATGACTAGGGCCAGCCTCAG
>NC_048585.1:18036107-18088607 GCF_013265735.2 Oncorhynchus mykiss
TACAGCGGGTAAACGCAAGTATTTCCCATGACTGTGCCTCAAAACCAAATGTTTTCCTGGCCCACCACTCCACCCTGGACTTGAACAGCCTCTATGACCAGGTCCACCTCTACAAGGCAGCATTGCCCACCTTTGCCCGGACTCTAAAGGACATCGCTCTCAAACGTATCCCCAACACTTCACACAGGAGCAACAGATCAATAGACACCCTACCCAGACCAGCGAGACACCCTCCAAGACCTGCAGGACCCCCCCCTGGACCTGCACATAGAGGACCCACGCCAAGAGGACTTACATCCAGACCACAGCACCCCCAGACACATCCACATCCACACCCCCACCCCAACCAATCAACACCCAACACGTCAACCATGCCCACACCTCATTTAGGCCCCCTCAGATCAGACCTATGCCACTACTGCCCACCCCATGCACCCCACCCCCGCAAAGGGGGCTTCAACATGGAAGTCACACAGACGCCCAGGTAGTGAGCGGGCAGACAGGCCCAACCCCCAGTCTTACACTCGCCCAAGCCAATGGCATGTACCAGATGCTCAGCAGGCTCTGCTCACACTTACTGGCCTGAGGCCAAACCACGACCAACAACATTGGACACTTTATGGAACAAAAAGCCTTCGCAAATCATCCTGGAATATCCAAGGCCTGAGGTCATCTGCCTTTGGCCTAAAGAGCAGGAACCCGGACTTCACCAAAGAAATCGGTAATACAGACATTGTCATCCTGCAAGAAACCTGGTATGGAGGAGACGGACACACTGGTTGCCCTCTAGGTTACAGAGAGCTGGTAGTCCCATCCACCAAACTACTAGGTGTGAAACAGGGAAGGGACTCAGGTGGTTTGCTAATTTGGTATAGAGCACACCTAACTCACTCCATTAAATTAATCAAAACAGGAACATTTTACATTTGGCTAGAAATTCAAAAGGAAATTATCTTAGCAGACAAAAATTTCCTCCTGTGTTTTACCTATATCCCCCCACTAGAATCCCCATACTTTAATGAAGACAGCATCTCTATCCTGGAGGGGGAAATCAATCATTTCCAGGCCCAGGGACATGTACTAGCCTGTGGCGACCTAAATGCCAGAACCGGACAAAACATGACACCCTCAGCACACAGGGGGACAAACACCTGCATTCCCTCCCACGTATGCCCCCCTAGGCATAACTATGACAACATAACCAACAAAAACGGGTCACAACTCCTGCAGCTCTGTCACACGCTGGGTATGTACATAGTCAATTGTAGGCTTCGAGGGGACTCCTATGGTAGGTAAACCTATAGCTCATCTCTTGGCAGTAGTACTGTAGACTACTTTATCACTGACCTCAACCCAGAGTCTCTCAGAGCGTTCACAGTCAGCCCGCTGACACCCCTATCAGACCACAGCAAAATCACAGTCTACTTGAACAGAGCAATACTCAATGACGAGGCATCAAAGCCAAAGGAACTGAGTAACATTAAAAAATGCTATAGAAATGCTATAGGAATGCAGTTTGGAAACCTACCAAAAAACAATTAGGCAACAACAAATTTAATCCCGTCTAGACAATTTCCTGGGTAAAACATTCCACTGCAATTTTATTTTATTTTACCTTTATTTTACTAGGCAAGTCAGTTAAGAACAAATTATTATTTACAATGACAGCCTAGGAACAGTGGGTTAACTACCTGTTCAGGGGCAGAACGACAGATTTGTACCTTGTCAGCTCTGGGGTTTGAACTTGCAACCTTCCGGTTACTAGTCCAACGCTAACCACTAGGCTACCCTGCCACAATAGTGAAGGTGTAAACTTGGCAGTAGAAAATCTTAACAGTATATTTGACCTCTCAGCTTCCCTATCAAATCTAAAAAATCTCAAATAGAAAACCAACAATGACAAATGGTTTGATGAAGAATGCAAAAATCTAAGAAGGAAATTGAGAAACCTGTCCAACCAAAAACATAGAGACCCGGAAAACCTGAGTCTACGCCTTCACTATGGTGAATCACTAAAACAATACAGAAATACACTACGGAAAATGAAGGAACAGCACGTCAGAAATCAGCTCAATGTAATTGAAGAATCCATAGACTATAACCACTTCTTGGAAAATTGGAAAACACTAAACAAACAGCAACACGAAGAATTATCTATCCAAAATGGAGATGTATGGGTAAACCACTTCTCCAATCTTTTTGGCTCTATAACAAAGAATAAAGAGCAAAAACATACAGTATACATGACCAAATACAGATCTTAGAATCAACTATTAAAGACTACCAGAACCCACTGGATTCTCCAATTACCTTGAATGAGTTACAGGACACCCCAAAAAGGCCTGTGGTGTTGATTGTATCCTCAATGAAATGATCAAATATACAGACAACCAATTCCAATTGGCTATACTAAAACTCTTTAACATCATCCTTAGCTCTGGCATCTTCCCCAATATTTGGAACCAAGGACTGTTCACCCCAATCCACAAAAGTGGAGACAAATTTGACCCCAATAACTACCGTGGAATATGCGTCAACAGGAACCTTGGGAAAATCCTCTGCACTATCATTAACAGCAGACTCATACATTTTCTCAATGAAAACAATGTACTGAGCAAATGTCAAATTGGCTTTTTACCAAATTACCGTACAACAGACCATGTATTCACCCTACACACCCTAATTCACAACCAAACAAACCAAAACAAAGGCTAAGTCTTCTCATGCTTTGTTGATTTCAAAAAAGCATTCGACTCAATTTGGCATGAGGGTCTGCTATACAAATTGATGGAATGTGGTGTAGGGGGTAAAACATACAACATTATAAAATCCATGTACACAAACAACAAGCACCCGGCCTCACTCTCCTAGAATCCGAAGTCAAATGTCTACTGTTTGCTGATGATCTTGTGCTTCTGTCACCAACCAAGGAGGGCCTACAGCAGCACCTAGATCTTCTGCACATATTCTGTCAGACCTGGGCCCTGACAGTAAATCTCAGTAAGACCACAATAATGGTGTTCCAAAAAAGATCCAGTCGCCAGGACCACAAATACACTGTTCCCCTAGAGCACACAAAAAACTATACATACCTTGGCCTAAACATCAGCGCCACAGGTAACTTCCACAAAGCTCTGAACGATCTGAGAGACAAGGCAAGAAGGGCATTCTATGCCATCAAAAGGAACATAAATTTCAACATACCAATTAGGATCTGGCTAAAAATACTTGAATCAGTCATAGAGCCCATTGCCCTTTATGGTTGTGAGGTCTGGGGCCCGCTCACCAACCAAGACTTCACAAAATGGGACAAACACCAAATTGAGACTCTGCATGCAGAATTCTGCAAAAATATCCTCTGTGTACAACGTAGAACACCAAATAATGCATGCAGAGCAGAATTAGGCCGATACCCACTAATTATCAAAATCCAGAAAAGAGCCGTTAAATTCTTCAACCTCCTAAAGGGATGCGATTCCCAAACCTTCCATAACAAAGCCATCACCTACAGAGAGATGAACCTGGAGAAGAGTCCCCTAAGCAAGCTGGTCCTGGGGCTCTGTTCACAAACACACCCCACAGAGCCCCAGGACAGCAGCACAATTAGACCCAACCAAATCATGAGAAAACAAAAAGATAATTACTTCACACATTGGAAAGAATTAACAAAAAAACAGAGCAAACTAGAATGCTATTTGGCCCTAAACAGAGAGTACACAGTGGCAGAATACCTGACCACTGTGACTGACCCAAACTTAAGGAAAGCTTTGACTATGTACAGACTCAGTGAGCATAGCCTTGCTATTGAGAAAGCAGTAATGGCTCTCAAGAGAAGACAGGCTATGTGCTCACTGCCCACAAAATGAGGTGGAAACTGAGCTGCACTTCCTAACCTCCTGCCCAACGTATGACCATATTAGAGAGACATATTTCCCTCAGATTACACAGATCCACAAAGAATTGGAAAACAAATCCAATTTTGATAAACTCTCATAGCCAATAAAGCCCCGTGAATTGAATTGAATTCAGACACAGAGAGAGACACAGAGAGAGACACAGAGAGAGAGAGAGACACAGAGAGAGAGAGACACAGAGAGAGAGACACACAGAGAGAGAGAGAGAACGAGAGAGAGAGAGAGAGAATGGGGGGGCACCATATGCAGAGTCCACGGTGCCCATGGACTGTGGCTGTGTTCCCATGGAAATGAGCTGCAGGAGTGTTTAAGTGTGACTGTTTGCAAATATACAGCGCCTTCAGAAAGAATTCATACCCCTTGATTTATTCTACATTCTGTATGTGTTATAGTTTGAATTCAAAATGGATGAAATCTGGGGGGTTTTCTCACCCATCTACACACAATAACTCTGAATGACAAATTGAAAATGTATTTTTGAAATTTTTGCAAATTTGCTAATTAAATACAGAAATATCTCATTTACATAAGTATTCACACCACCGAGTCAATAATTTGTAGAAGCACCTTTGGCAGCGATAACAGCTGTGAGTCTTTCTGGGTAAGTCTCTAAGAGCTTTCCACACCTGGATTGTGCAACATCAAATTCGATGTTTAGACAACCAATTTCACGTCTTGCCATAGATTCTCAAGTAGAATCAAATCAAACCTAACTCAGACTCTCAGGAACATTCACATCTTCTTGGTAAACAACTCCAGTGTATATTTCGCCTTGTTTCAGGTTATTGTCCTGCTGAATGGTGAATTCATGTCCCGGTGTATGGTGGAAAGCAGACTCAACCAGGCATTCCTCTATGATTTTGGGTGTGATTAGCTTTCCGTTTATTTTTATCCTGAAGAACTCTCCAGTCCTTTACTATTACAAGTGGCAGATAGCCTGGTGGTTAGAGCGTTGGGCCAGTAACTGAAAGATTGCTGGATTGAATCCCCAAGGTGAAAATCTGTCTTTCTACCCCTGAACAAGGCAGTTAACCCATTGTTTGGTGGTAAGCTGTCACTGTAAATAAGAATTTGTTCTTAATTGAGTTGCCAAAATAAATATGGAGAGTGGTATTCAGGAATATGTTGTATTGGATTTGCCCCAAACACAACAATTGTATTCAGGACAGAAGTGAGTTGTTTTGCCACATATTTTGCAGTATTAATTTAGTGCCTTGTTGCACACAGGATGCATGTTTTGGAATACTTGTATTCTGTACAGGCTTCCTTCTTTTCTCTCTATTGATTAGGTCAGTATTGTGGAGTAACTACAATGTTGTTGATTCATCCTCAGTTTGCTTCTATCACAGCCATTAAACTCTATAACTGTTTTAAAGTCACCATTGGCCTCATGGTGAAATCCCTGAGCGGTTTCCTTCCTCTCCAGCAACTGAGTTAGGTAGGACGTCTGTCTCTTTGTAGTGACTGGGTGTATTGATACACCATCCAAAGTGCAATTAATAACTTCACCATGCTCAAAGGGATATTCAATGTCTGCCAATAGGTGCCCTTCTTTGCGAGGCATTGGAAAACTGCCCTGGTCTTTGTCATTTGAATCTTTGTTTAAAGTTCATTGCTCAACTAATGGACCTTACAGATAATTACATATGTGGGTTACAGAGATGAGGTAGTCATTCTAAAATCATGTTAAACACTATTATTGCACACAGAGAATCCATGCAACTTAGTATGTGACTTGTTAAGCTAATTCTTACTCCTGAACTTTTTTTGGCTTGCCTTAACAAAGTGGTTGAATACTTATTGACATTTTTGTTTTAATTTTTTTATGAATTTGTTACTTTACTAAAAACATAATTTCCCTTTGACATTATAGGGTGTGTCGGCCAGCTACAAAAAAAAATCACAATTTTAATTAATTTTAAATTGAGGCTGTAACACAACAAAATGCAGAAAACATCAAGGGGGAATCATTTCTGAAGGCACTATAAATTGAAATAAATATGTTTCATACATTAAGACAGCTGTTGCATGATTAACTCTTTAACGCGCTTCTTGAAAAATATGTTAAAACTATTATGTCACCTTCAAATCCTACTACTTACAACTCAAATAAGAACTTCCAATTGTTTTTTTATCCCAACTTGATGTTTATTTTTTATTTTTTATGTTACAGTCTTATTCTAAAATGGATTAACCCTTGTGTGTTGTAATTCACCCAATGTTCGCAGGTCTGATGGACCCACATTACTGGGTTTTGAAAACAATACAGCCATAACGATTTACATAAAAATACGTAATCCTTAGATGTTGACTTACATCAATTACAAGCAATACAGACCGTATACATGGTTAATATTTGCCATTTACCTCTGCTAGATCACATTTATCAATAAAAGCACTCTTTTTTTAAATTTTGTTTTATAAAATGTGATTTTTGTAATCAAAAATAAATTATAATCAAGACATGGGTGAAATAAATCGTTTTAATCTTGAACAAATATAAATGAAACAAGGTTTTCATTATTTATGTTTATTACTTAGAATTGAACAAATTGGAAAGACAAATTTTACATTTATAATTTACATAAAATACTGTATGTATCAAGTTTCAGGTAAGACCCAAGTGCAGACCGTGTTGAAGTAACAATGTTTTTTGTAACAACAGGGCAGGCAAACGACAGGTCAAGGCAGGCAGGGGTCGATAATCCAGAGTAGTGGCAAAGGTACAGGATGGCAAGTAGGCTCAGGGGCAGGCAGAGTGGTCAGGCAGGCGGGCTCAGAGTCAGGACAGGCAAAGGTCAAAACCAGAAGGACGAGAAAAGAGAGACTAGGGAAAAACAGGAGCTGAGAAAACGCTAGTTGACTTGAACAAACAAGACGAACTGGCACAAACAGACAGAAAACACAGGTATAAATACCTAGGGGATAAATAGGGATGATGGGAGACACCGGGAGGGGCTGGAGACAAGCACAAGGACAGGTGAAACAAATCAGGGCGTGACAAAATGAGCCCCACTGAACATAAATTAATGCCAGTCTACACACCACATGAGGGACAGAGTTTTACTGTGTGTGTGTTGCAAATGTATTTCTTGCACTTGATGCATGTGTACTGTGTCTTCCTGTCCTTCTTGGGTCCACACACACATCACAGAGCTTCTTGTTGTTGCTACCGGCTGCAATCTAGAATGATGAAAACACTTAGTTAAGGACTTTTACTAACATATCACTCACTCACATATATAGTTACAACAGGCCATGGTACTAGAGTCAGACACACACACACACACACATAACATCATCATCACTCACACATACTTCCGGTATTGGAGTTGATGGTTCTGTGGGTCGGGCGGACGGACGGGGCACCAGCATCCTCCTGAATCCTCCTCACGATGGCTGCAGAAGCTGGGGTCCTTGAGATATGTTGACTTTGGATTTGAGGTCTTACCAATGTCTTGCCCAGGTCCTCGAGAAAGAGCCTTCTCCTCTGTAGCTTCCCTCTGTTTCAATTTGGGTTCAACGCCATCCTGATGACAAACGCGTTCAACGCCGAGATGTCCAAGAAGTGGCCAGCATAGGGATTTTCTTTTGCAGCTGTAGCCAGTCACCAGCTTGTCTAAATTGTATTTTTGTGAAATTGTAATCCATTATGATTTCTAGATTGTGATGTTCCTGGCCAGATTATCCCATCCCTACACAGGGTACTCATGAGTACCACATATTTTCTTTCTTTGGCACGTAGGACACTAGGGACGTGTCAGCCGTGAACACAAACTTAGAGGAATTGATAGGCCTGTTCCGTGTATTCAACAGCTAAGGTGGGAGCTCTGGCTTGTTTTTTTGTACTGTTCCTACCATCGTCAGCTTCCTCTTGAGGAGCTCCTGTCTCAGCTTGTGCAAGGTAAAAAAGTTATTGCATGTGATGTTGTGGCCACGGAGTCCCTGTGTCACATCCAGGACAACCTGCATCCCCTTGGTTCTTCTCAGGGGCTCCTCCATCTGGCTTCCCTGTATACACTTGCAAGTTCCACTCATATGAAGAAGCAGCATCACAGGCTGCCCAGATCTTGATTCCATATTTTGCAGGTTTATATTGTACTGTCTGAAGGGGCAGCGGCCTGCTCATCAACAGTAACGTTGGGCCCAGGGTTGTAAAACAGGGGAAGGCGGTCAACCCACTTGTCCCACACTGACCTGATTGCAGCTAGCTTGTCTCTTTGCTGAGCTGGTTTTGTGTCTGGGTTATCAAAGTGGATAATCCTGGAAATAACTTGGAAATATTCCAGAGACATTGTTGCACGTAAAAGTTATCTGCCAGTTTCTGCATCCCACAGGGATTCTGTGGATTCCCCATTGGACCTGAAAACACCAGCAAGGAAGATAACTCCAAAGTATATATGTAAATGAGTTTGGTCCATCTCCTCTCTCTCCAAAAACACACCTTACCTCCAAATTAGTGCAGTCCAGAATGATTTTCTGGATGGTGTCTGGGATGAGCAGTTCAATAGAAGACTTTATGTCCTGCAGATGAGTAACCACTGTCCGCGTCGGCCCTGCTTGTATCCTTCTCACACTGGCAGCCATGCGGGGTGGCTCATTCCTTGGGCAAGAAGACCATTCAATTTCACAATTTTTTGACATCCATGTTTCTCCTCCTGCAGGCTGCTGATGAGCTGGCTGCTGACGGGCTGGTCCTGGGGCTGGCTGAGGGTCAATCTCATCCTCTTCTTCCAACTCACTGTCAGACTCCGAATTGACAGAGACATGATCCTCATATTCTGAAAATTCTTCATCTGCAAAAGTTGAAGACACTCCTTCCACACTAGCTTCTCTCCCTGCAAAAATTATTTCTAAGTCCCTCTGAGCAGAGATGATTTTTTGCCATACTGATTGATTGTGATAAGGATGCATGCAAAGATATTTATTTGTTGTGTCCCTCCACCAATTTGCACCTGGCTGGGGTAGAGTGTGGGAAAATAATGAATTTTTTGTTTTACAAAGTATCAAAATAATGTATTGTAATAATGTATTGTAATAACATTGTGCAGGTTCCTGCAAGACATTGTGTAATTTCACACACTACAAGGGGTAAAGAGTGTGAGAAAAGCGGGAGACAGAAAGGTTCTTGGTGCTGTGTTGAAACAGCAGGCCCAGGGAGGAGGAAGACATAGTGAAGGCACACAACAAACCTTTTTGTTTCATTTTTACTTGTTTTCACACACACACACACACACACACACACACACACACACACACACACACACACACACACACACACACACACACTTTTATTACCCTCGGTCCAGTGGACCCAAACACCACAGATGTAATATACTGTACATATGTATGGGGGTGCACAGTGTGCACTCAGTGAAAATGTGTTTTTTACATGTTCTTCACAGAAAATGAGCCAAGGCCAATGAGTCTCAGGTTGAAAAATGATTCATTGTATCATTTTTCTTTTAGTAAACATTGAAAATGGGTCCCACAGACCCGAACACCACACAAGGGTTAATTTATTTGTATGTCTCAATAGGATTCTCGTCTTTCTTCCTTACCCTCTCTGTTTCCTCGAGGGAACGGCAAACAATATTAGAATTACACTTTTCTATGACCCAATGTTGAAAACATTTGTGAGTGTGATTCGGTGACAAAGTCATGCATGCGTAGATAAGTTCCTATGCAGTCACTGACAATGTTGAGGTGAACTACAAAAAAAAAGGTCTAGGAACTGAAGCAGAATATGTAGATCATATTAACTAATATCATTCAGTTCCATACTAACTACTGGAATAATACAGTACATCTTACAACAACACATTTACTGTAAGATAATGTTGATGGATCAAACAGGACTTGCTGAGAAAACTGCATCTATGCTATTAAATACAGTAAACATCTATAAAGCAATAACAAAAGTATTTAATAAAGTTGGATTCACTAATCATTCAATATTGAATAATGAAGTAAATGAAATACTGTAGAACTGGTATGAGGCAGGGTTTCATCCTCTTTTCCACAAGGTAATTAAGTTCAAAGTAGAGTTGAGGTGTTGTGTAAGTGCAGAGCAAAGTAGAGTTGAGGTGCTGTGCTGTGTAAGTGCTGTACAAAGTAGAGTTGAGGTGCTGTGTAAGTGCTGTACAAAGTAGAGTTGAGGTCCTTTGTAAGTGCTGTACAAAGTCGACTTGAGGTCCTGTGTAAGTGCTGTACAAACTTCCTGCTCACTGTCAAAATTCCATCAAACAGGAGTAGCTGTGTAAACAATCGTCACATTGCTACAAGGCAGGTTAAATGTCTGCATTTCGTGTATTGGTTTGGCTTAGGTAATTAACTACTGTGTAAAGGAACAGAGGCACAGCCTACATTCTGAACCAGTGATAACATCAAATAGTAAAAGCTAAGCAAACAATTTTAGACCATTCTGATAACACAATACAAATACTGTACAGCTCTTACTGTCACGAATGTGTGGAGAGACGGACCAAGGCGCAGCGGATGTTAAGTTCCACATATTTATTATAAAGTGAAACATAGCAAGAACAAAAACAATAAATCAATAAACTAACAACGAAACGTGACTATGTGGTGCACATGCACAAAACACAAAATAATATCCCACAAACACAGGTGGGAAAAATTCTACCTAAATATGATCCCCAATTAGAGACAACGATACCAGCTGCCTCAAATCGGGAATCATACAAATCACCAACATAGAAAATAAACTAGAACACCACATAAAAATAAATAAACTAGATCACCCCCAGTCACGCCCTGACCTACTACACCATAGAGAAACAATGGCTCTCTATGGTCAAGGCGTGACAGTAAAACCTGGCCTCAAAACTTGAAACGAAATGGGAAGGGTAGGGGGGGTGATTAGTGTCAGTGGCAGCTCCGGTGCGGGGCAAAGTACCCACTCAGCTCGCGGATCCGCCAGCATCTGGGACAGCTATGGTGCGGGACGAAGAACCCGCTCAGCTCGCGGATCCACCAGCTTTGGTGGCGGCTCTGGTGCGAGGCGAAGAACCCTCTCATCCCGCGACACACACTTCAGGGTGAGTGCGGGGAGCAGGCACAGGACGTACCGGACTGGGGAGGCGCACTGGAGGCCTGGTGCGTGGAGTCAGCACAGGTGGTACCGGACTGGTGACACGCACCTTGGGGCAGGTGCGAGGAGTTGGTTCAGGACGTACCGGACTGGGGAAGCGCACTGGAGGCCTGGTGCGTGGAACCGGCACAGGTGGCACCGGACTGGTATCACGTACTTCAGGACGGGTGCGAGGAGCTGGCACAGGACGTACTGGGCTGTGGAGGCGTACTGGAGACCTGGTGCGTACAGCCGGCACAAATGGTACTGGACCAATGACACGCTCCTCAAGGTGAGTTTGGAGAGCTGGCACAGGACGTACAGGGATGGGAAGGCGTACTGGAGACCTGGTGCGTGGAGACAGCACTGATTTTACCAGACTGATAGCACGCTCCTCAGGACGAGTACGGAGAGCTGACTCAGGTGGGATTAAACTGATAACACGCTCCTTAGGGCAAATGTCATGCCTCCTCCACCAACTCAACAACTCTCTCCGTTTTTTCTCCTCCAATATCTCCATCCACTCAATGACGATCTCTGACTCTCTCCGTTCACTCTCCTCCAATTTGTCCCTCTTCTCCCAGACTGGCTCTGGTTCACTCCTCGGCTTCGCCGACCACCCCTTGTGCTTCCCACCAAAAATATTTCAGAGCAGTTTTATGGGCTTTCTTTGTGGCCGCGAACCCCGGCGTCGTCGCTGTCCTTCTTGCGTCCTCTGTGACTCCTGCCAAGGAAGGATCTCCTGTCCTTCCATTATTTCTTCCCAGGTCCAAATTATTTTCCCCGTTGTAGCACGCTGCTTGGTTCTTGGTCGGTGGGATGTTCTGTCACGAATGTGTGGAGAGACGGACCAAGGCGTAGCGGATGTTGAGTTCCACATATTTATTATAAAGTGAAACTTAGCAAAAACAAAACAATAAATCAATAAACTAACAACGAAACGTGACTATGTGGTGCACATGCACAAAACACAAATTATTAATATCCCACAAACACAGGTGGGAAAAAATGCTACCTAAATATGATCCCCAATTAGAGACAACGATTACCAGCTGCCTCTAATTGGGAATCATACAAATCACCAACATAGAAAATAAACCAAAACACCACATAGAAATAAATAAACTAGATCACCCCCAGTCACGCCCTGACCTACTACACCATAGAGAAACAATGGCTCTCTATGGTCAGGGCGTGACACTTACGTCTGCGTTTAAAGCTCTTAGGTCTGCGTTTAAAGCTCTTAGGTCTGCGTTTAAAGCTCTTAGGTCTGCATTTAAAGCCTGTGTTTAAAGCTCTTACGTCTGTGTTTGAAGCCTGTGTTTAAAGCTCTTACGTCTGTGTTTGAAGCCTGTGTTTAAAGCTCTTACGTCTGTGTTTAAAGCCTGCATTTAAAGCTCTTACGTCTGTGTTTAAAGCCTGTATTTAAAGCTCTTACGTCTGTGTTTAAAGCTCTTACGTCTGTGTTTAAAGCCTGTGTTTAAAGCTCTTACGTCTGTTTAAAGCTCTTACGTCTGTGTTTAAAGCCTGTGTTTAAAGCTCTTACGTCTGTGTTTAAAGCCTGTGTTTAAAGCTCTTACGTCTGTGTTTAAAGCCTGTGTTTAAAGCTCTTACGTCTGTGTTTAAAGCTCTTACGTCTGTGTTTAAAGCCTGTGTTTAAAGCTCTTACGTCTGTGTTTAAAGCCTGCATTTAAAGCTCTTACGTCTGTGTTTAAAGGCTGTGTTTAAAGCTCTTACGTCTGTGTTTAAAGCTCTTACGTCTGTGTTTAAAGCCTGCATTTAAAGCTCTTACGTCTGTGTTTAAAGCCTACATTTAAAGCTCTTACGTCTGTGTTTAAAGCCTGCATTTAAAGCTCTTACGTCTGTGTTTAAAGGCTGTGTTTAAAGCTCTTACGTCTGTGTTTAAAGCTCTTACGTCTGTGTTTAAAGCCTGTGTTTAAAGCTCTTACGTCTGTGTTTAAAGCTCTTACGTCTGTGTTTAAAGCGTTTAAAGCTCTTGAGTCGGCATTCCCTCCTCGGTTATAGGTAATTCAACCACTACAGTAAAGTAGTACATTGTATAGCTAGCCCCTCTCCTCCCCTGCAATGCTTCCGCTATAGGTCCTGGGTGAAAGAAGGAGAGGATTTCTGGGTCAGCAACTTGCCTGCCTTTTCTGCACACACAGCACTCCCAGACCTCACCAGCTGTTTTCTCTCACTCTCTCGTAATCTTTCTCTACCTCTCTCTCTCTTACACTACCTCTCCCTCAGTCTCCCTACCTCCGCCAGATGCTAGCCTGCAGCTAAAGGAAAATAAAGCTAAATAAACCTTTTTTTAAACCTTGCATCACTCCCCTTTGCTTCAGTATAATAATATTTGCTTGTACAGAGGTAGCGATATAGGATCACAGGGAACTCTACCAAGCATACAAATATTGGGTAATTAGATTGTATTGATCATTGGGAATGAGAGAGCAAAGGGGAGCCAAAGAAGAGACGGAAAGAGAGGGAGGAAGTCAGCGGCAGGCAGCAGAGGGAGGAAGTCAGCGGCAGGCAGCAGCAGCAGAGGGAGAAAGCGATAATCACTCGGCGAGAGATAAGCAAAGAAATCACTCGTTAGTGAGCTACCCCCGATGCTACTAATTACCACGGTATAACCTTGGGTTTGAGAGAGGGAACGAGAAAGTGAGTGAGTGAAGTGAGAGAGGAAGAGCTCTGTCAGAGAGAGTGAGAGGAAGTGGGAAGTCTTTATAACTGCATCATACTGCATACAGTATGTCTGCACTGTAGGATTTAAGTTAGTATTATCATTTTCTATCATCAAGATATCATGGACTGGACCAAGCCTTTACTACCATACCAACAGTGAGAGGCTCTTGGTAGGGCATCGCTGATCAAAAGTAGACATCCCATTTAGCTGTATGTCACTAAGGCCTTTACCTTTATCTACACATCAAGACCTTTCTCCTTTCCAAGGATATCAGTAAACATATGAGGTGCAACCGTGCAAGATACTATCTCTCCTTATGAATATAGATTGGTGTGTAGGGGGGTGGGTGAAACATGTTGGTGTAATTAGCATTTAAATATGTTCCCAATAACTGACGAACGTGTTACTGTCAGTCTGCGTGGTAATGTACTCCAAACCAATCTCAATCAATGTGTTTCTGGGTGGTGCTGAATTCATCTCAGAATGTTCCCCAGTCCTGCAGACCCCTTCACTCTTTAAATAAGATAAACTCCGTGCTGAGCATTATAGATTCACAGAGGTCACACACACACTCAAAGTTGTTAGGCAAACTCAATAAATGGGAGACATGAGGTAAGCATATGGATTTACAGATAGAGGTCAGACACACAAACACACTCTCTCTCTCACACACACACACACACACAGTGCTGAGGGCAGTTTCACTTTTTAAATAAGCTAGGCAAATACCCAGATCTATAGAGGTCACACACACATGCACGCACGCACGCACACACACACACACACACACACACACACACACAGTGAGAACAGAAAGATAGGAGCCCTCAAGGCTACACTAGGGAGCTACTTGAATTTGTTTTAAAGAGATGAGGGACTTCAAGCGAAGATTAAATTTCACGCACATACTTTGAACTGTGCCTGGTTAAAAATGTTAAGCTTTCAATACGCCCTTGAATATACAGTACAGACAGTCAAGTAAAACATCACATGGGAACTGTTAATGGCAGCATTTGCTGCTAACACATCTCATATACCCTGATGAAAACAGCTTGCCTGTCAAAACATTGGATATTAGGTTATTAAATTATTACATCTGAGATCCTAGAGTGTGCGGCTCTCCTTTCATTTTTCAGGTGTTCTACTCCACTAGCCAGCACCTCGCCTAAACAGGTGTTCTACTCCACTAGTCAGCACCTCGCCTAAACAGGTGTTCTACTCCACTAGCCAGCACCTCGCCTAAACAGGTGTTCTACTCCGCTAGTCAGCACCTCGCCTAAACAGGTGTTCTACTCCACTAGTCAGCACCTCGCCTAAACAGGTGTTCTACTCCACTAGCCAGCACCTCACCTAAACAGGTGTTCTACTCCGCTAGTCAGCACCTCGCCTAAACAGGTGTTCTACTCCACTAGTCAGCACCTCGCCTAAACAGGTGTTCTACTCCGCTAGTCAGCACCTCGTCTAAACAGGTGTTCTACTCCACTAGTCAGACCCTCGCCTAAACAGGGGTGCATTTCATTCACCTCCAGCAGATCTCAAGCAACAGAATGTCTCAATATTCACTCAGAATCAGTGGAGGCTGGTGACTTGTAGTTATAGCAGATAATATTCTAATTTCTGGTGACTTTAATATTCACATGGAAAAGTCCACAGACCCACTCCAAAAGGCTTTCGAGCCATCATCGACTCAGTGGGTTTTGTCCAACATGTCTCTGGACCTACTCACTGTCATAGTCATACTCTGGACCTAGTTTTGTCCCATGGATTAAATGTTGTGGATCTTAATGTTTTTCCTCATAATCCTGGACGATTGGACCACCATTTTATTACGTTTGCAATTGCAACAAATAATCTGCTCAGACCCCAACCGAGGAGCAATCAAAGTCGTGCTATAAATTCACAGACAATACAAAGATTCCTTGATGCCCTTCCAGACTCCCTCTGCCTACCCAAGGACGTCAGAGGACAAAAATCAGTTAACCACCTAACTGAGGAACTCAATTTAACCTTGCGCAATACCCTAGATGCAGTTGCACCCCTAAAAACTAAAAACATTTCTCATAAGAAACTAGCTCCCTGGTATACAGAAAATACCCGAGCTCTGAAGCAAGCTTCCAGAAAATTGGAACGGAAATGGCGCCACACCAACCTGGAAGTCTTCCGACTAGCTTGGAAAGACAGTACCGTGCAGTATCGAAGAGCCCTTACTGCTGCTCCACCAACCTGGAAGTCTTCCGACTAGCTTGGAAAGACAGTACCGTGCAGTATCGAAGAGCCCTTACTGCTGCTCCACCAAACTGGAAGTCTTCCGACTAGCTTGGAAAGACAGTACCGTGCAGTATCGAAGAGCCCTTACTGCTGCTCCACCAACCTGGAAGTCTTCCGACTAGCTTGGAAAGACAGTACCGTGCAGTATCGAAGAGCCCTTACTGCTGCTCCACCAAACTGGAAGTCTTCCGACTAGCTTGGAAAGACAGTACCGTGCAGTATCGAAGAGCCCTTACTGCTGCTCCACCAAACTGGAAGTCTTCCGACTAGCTTGGAAAGACAGTACCGTGCAGTATTGAAGAGCCCTTACTGCTGCTCCACCAAACTGGAAGTCTTCCGACTAGCTTGGAAAGACAGTACCGTGCAGTATCGAAGAGCCCTTACTGCTGCTCCACCAAACTGGAAGTCTTCCGACTAGCTTGGAAAGACAGTACCGTGCAGTATCGAAGAGCCCTTACTGCTGCTCCATCATCCTACTTTTCCAACTAAATTGAGGAAAATAAGACATTTTTGATACTGTCGCAAAGCTCACTAAAAAGCAGCATTCCCCAAGTGAGGATGGCTTTCACTTCAGCAGTAATAAGTTCATGAACTTCTTTGAGGAAAAGATCATGATTATCAGAAAGCAAATTACAGACTCCTCTTTAAATCTGCGTATTCCTTCAAAGCTCAGTTTCCTGAGTCTGCACAACTCTGCCAGGACCTAGGATCAAGAGAGACACTCAAGTGTTTTAGTACTATATCTCTTGACACAATGATGAAAAAAGTAATGGCCTCTAAACCTTCAAGCTGCATACTGGACCCTATTCCAACTAAACTACTGAAAGAGCTGCTTCCTGTGCTTGGCCCTCCTATGTTGAACATAATAAACGGCTCCTTATCCACCGGATCTGTACCAAACTCACTAAAAGTGGCAGTAATAAAGCCTCTCTTGAAAAAGCCTAACCTTGGCCCAGAAAATATAAAAAACTATCGGCCTATATCGAATCTTCCATTCCTCTCAAAAATGTTAGAAAACAACTCACTGTCTTCCTGAAGACAAACAATGTATACGCAATGCTTCAGTCTGGTTTTAGACCCCATCATTGCACTGAGACTGCACTTGTGAAGGTGGTAAATTACCTTTTAATGGCATCAGACCGAGGCTCTGCATCTGTCCTCGTGCTCCTAGACCTTAGTGCTGCTTTTGATACCATCGATCACCACATTCTTTTGGAGAGATTCGAAACCAAAATTGGTCTACACGGACAAGTTCTGGCTTGGTTTAGATCGTATCTGTCGGAAAGATATCAGTTTGTCTCTGTGAATGGTTTGTCCTCTGACAAATCAACTGTACATTTTGGTGTTCCTCAAGGTTCCGTTTTAGGACCACAATTGTTTTCACTATATATTTTACCTCTTGGGGATGTCATTTGAAAACATAATGTTAACTTTCACTGCTATGCGGATGACATACAGCTGTACATTTCAATGAAACATGGTGAAGCCCCAAAATTGCCCTTGCTAGAAGCCTGTGTTTCAGACATAAGGAAGTGGATGGCTGCAAACGTTCTACTTTTAAACTCGGACAAAACAGAGATGCTTGTTCTAGGTCCCAAGAAACAAAGAGATCTTTTGTTGAATCTGACAATTAATCTTAATGGTTGTACAGTCGTCACAAATAAAACTGTGAAAGACCTCGATGCTACTCTGGACCCTGATCTCTCTTTTGACGAACATATCAAGACTGTTTCAAGGACAGCTTTTTTCCATCTATGTAACATTGCAAAAATCAGAAACTTTCTGTCCAAAACTGATGCAGAAAAATTAATCCATGCTTTTGTTACTTCTAGGTTAGACTACTGCAATGTTCTACTTTCCGGCTACCCGGATAAAGCACTAAATAAACTTCAGTTAGTGCTAAATATGGCTGCTAGAATCCTGACTAGAACCAAACAATTTGATCATATTACTCCAGTGCTAGCCTCCCTACATTGGCTTCCTGTCAAGGGAAGGGCTGATTTCAAGGTTTTACTGCTAACCTACAAAGCATTACATGGGCTTGCTCCTACCTATCTCTCTGATTTGGTCCTGTCGTACATACCTAAACGTACGCTACAGTCACAAGACGCAGGCCTCCTAATTGTCCCTAGAATTTCTAAGTAAACAGCTGGAGGAAGGGCTTTCTCCTATAGAGCTCCATTTTTATGGAATGGTCTGCCTACCAATGTGAGAGACGGAAACTCGGTCTCAACCTTTAAGTCTTTACTGAAGGCTCATCTCTTCAATGGGTTATATGATTGAGTGTAGTCTGGCCCAGGAGTGTGAAGGTGAACGGAGAGGCTCTGGAGCAACGAACCGCCCTTGCTGTCTCTGCCTGGCCGGCTCCCCTCTTTCCACTGGGATTCTCTGCCTCTAACCCTATTACAGGTGCTGAGTCACTGGCTTACTGGTGCTCTTTCATGCCGTCCCTAGGAGGGGTGCGTCACTTGAGTGGGTTGAGTCACCGATGTGATCTTCCTGTCTGATGATCTCCTCCCCCAACCTTGGGTTGTGCCGTGGCGGAGATCTTTGTGGGCTATACTCGGCCTTGTCTCAGGATGGTAAGTTGGCGGTTGAAGATATCCCTCTAGTGGTGTGGGGGCTGTGCTTTGGCAAAGTGGGTGGGTTTATATCCTTCCTGTTTGGCCCTGTCTGGGGGTATCATCGGATGGGGCCACAGTGTCTCCTGACCCCTCCTGTCTCAGCCTCCATTATTTATGCTGCGTTAGTTTATGTGTCGGGGGGCTAGGGTCAGTTTGTTATATCTGGAGTACTTCTCCTGTCTTATCCGGTGTCCTGTGTGAATTTAAGTGTGCTCTCTCTGATTCTCTTTCTCTCTCTCTCTCGGAGGACCTGAGCCCTAGGACCATGCCTCAGGACTACCTGGCATGATGACTCCTTGCTGTCCCCAGTCCACCTGGCCGTGCCGCTGCTCCAGTTCTGCCTGCGGTTATGGAATCCTGACCTGTTCACCAGACGTGCTACCTGTCCCAGACCTATTATTTGACCATGCTGGACATTTATGAACATTTGAACATCTTGGCCATGTTCTGTTATAATCTCCACCCGGCACAGCCAGAAGAGGACTGGCCACCCATCATAGCCTGGATCCTCTCTAGGTTTCTTCCTAGGTTTTGGCCTTTCTAGTGAGTTTTTTTTTGAAAATGGAGGAGGATGGGAGACCCACGGTATAGGCCCGGAAAGCACGGAGACGTCAAAAATCGACAAAGAGTAATTATTTAACTTAAAGCATTTCATAAAGACATTTATAGTACACTATTATGGGGAATGGAGATGAGAGGGCTACTTGCAGTGTTGGGAAGGGATCACAGCAGTGATTGAATGAGAGTATGAGGCATGAGTTGAGGTGTTCAGAAGCTTGACTTCAGTGCAGGACAGGATTTGTCTGGGAAGACAAAAAGCAATAACACAACACATTACACAGTTAGACAAAAGACCTAAGAATGAGTTAGTCTGAGCAAAGAGTCAAATCATTGATGCTTAATAATGTGATTGTGTTTGTGTATGTGATTGACTCTACGTACAGAAATGAGAGAAAATTGATAGGGGTACTCACAGTGCTTGGAGAGGAATCATTCAATGTGCCAGTGGATGAGCGGGCACATGAGACGTGGCTTCAGTTCATGTCAGGAGGGAGTTGACAATGGTAGTGGAGTGGTCATCACCTCTTAATAAGAGAACAGGAGGAGACTTGGCTGTAAATACAATAGCAGATACATTCCATTGCAGCTGTGCCAATGTAGGTTTGAATAACAAGCTTCTCCATGAAGTTAAACTCAGACATTTCAAAATTCACAAAGTCAAACAGACTGCACATCTTGCCCACTTCACACATCAAAGTAGCTCAAGAAACGTTCCTGAATAAATCCCTGATCATCCACATACCTGACAATAACTGACTGGTGGCACCATAGGTCCCAGAACAGTGGGGCATTTTTACCCCCTGGGGCCTGGAGTTTTTCCTTATCTGTTAACCTAACCAGGAAAACTCTGGACCCTGTCGTGGAAATGTCCTGTATTACCAAATCATGAGAGAGCAAACCACACTCAAGTCAGAGTTATCATAAAGTCCCATCTTTAATTATATGAGCTTCACCATAGCCCTGTGACTCTCAGATCAATTCAGTGTCCATAAATGAATTCTCTGAGAGTGCTTACATAATGGCAACTGAGATCCTTTCTAGCAAAGACACACAGAGCCAGACAGCATTGGCTATAAATTATCGTTCAGTTTGGTCTCCTAAACTAGGTTATTATCTCGTTCTTGGTACCACTTAGAACCAAAACATTACCTCATCCAATGGCATATATCAAATACACTCCCTCCTGGACGAGATCAGAAAAGACAGTGAGCCTCTTAGGTCATATACTAAATCAAGATAAGGGCAACCTCAGAGGGGACATTCCCATAAGAAGACATGAGAAAGAAGACAGGCCTGACCTCTCCCCAATGGGAAAAGTAACTTTTCCCACATAAGCATACTTATGAAAATTAATAAAACATGTTATTTATAAATGTTACTTATAAGGATTCTGCTTCTGCTACCACAACCCATAAAATGTGACAGTGATTAATCAGTGGGGATGAAAACCCTGTCGAACTGCATCAACCTTATACTTATATGATATGAATTACATTTAGAGGAGATGAGGAGAGGGATTCCCTCTACCCAGATACAGAGACAACAACTGATAGACAATAGAACTCACAGGGCTGAGGTTGCTTTATGCATGTTGGCATCATGCAGGCCTATGCAACTGTAGACCTTATAAAACATTTACTCACATCTGTCATCACTATTATGTTGACTGATTAATTCCAGTTAATCATTTTGGGTTGAAAACACAAATTTGATCACATTCACATTTTCTCCTGACACACAAATGGACTATAAATACATAACGTTACCAATCAGTTACCCTGACCAGATGGACAGGGCACATCGGCTGTATGCAGCTGCTGTTATTAGTAGCCTACAGTTGATCAGACTGAAAATGTGTCTAGTTTTCAGCATGTCAGATTTGTTGTTTGTTGCTCTTTGTTGTTGCACTTGTTAGCAGAACCTTCCCTCTCAATGTGTCTTCTAAAAGCCAATGCTTGCATGCCCAAAAATGCAGTTGTGTTGATAAACCGCTTGAGAACATCCCTGTTTCTTCTTACTTTCTTGTCTTGTTGCGTAGTTAGAATGCGCAGACCTTCGTCAGGATCGATGCGGCTTTTTCACAGGATCTTGAATCTGAAGTGGGCATTTATGCTCCCTGCTTTTGTTTTGCCATTTAGCTGAACGATCGATGTTCTTCAGGTCTCTGTACCCCTCTTTCGTCCGAGGCACAGACTTTCCAGAAAGCAGGCAAGGCCAGCAATACAGGCGGCTTGATTAATAACCATTCAAAGATATTGGTTCCCATTTGGGACTCTACCCTCCCACGTTCAGCTGGAACGGTGGCGCATGGAACGCAAAAATATTCTTAGAAATATTTAACCTCCACACATTAACAAGTCCAATAGCTCAAATGAAAGATAAACACCTTGTTCATCTAGCCAGCAAGTCAGATTTCTAAAATGTTTTACGGCGAAAACATAGCACATATATATGTCAAACCACCACCAGACACAGCTCATTTGAATAGCCAAAACATGCAATCAACAAACGCAGGATTAAAAAATAAATCGTTCACTAACCTTTTGAAAATCTTCATCAGATGACAGTAATAGGACATGTTACACAGTTTTTTTTTTTTCAATAATATGCCATTTATATCCATAAATGTCCATTTACATTGAGTTCACGTTCAGAAATTACTCAAAAATGTCCGCAGGAAATCTAGGTAGCGCGGCAAGATAACGTAAATAGACATCATAAACTTTGACTAAATATACATGTTCTTCATATAGTTAGAAAGATACACTGCTTCTTTATGCAACCGCTTTGTAAGATTTATTTTTAAAGTTACAGAAATCGCACACTATTCAATATGCTGAGACGGCGCTCAGATACAAGCTACATTTCTCCGTAATGTTGGAGTCAACAGAAACACAGATTTCAGCATAAATATTCCCTTACCTTCGATGGTCTTCGTTCAGAATGTTCTGGAAGGCTTCATACTTACCCAATACATCGTTTGGTTTCAAGTCTTGCGTCTTTGTATTAGCTACTGCTAATAACATCAGCTGAAATGCACCCAAAATGTCCTCTGGTCCGGAAAAGTTGCGCATCAAAACTTCAAAATGACATATTATATGTCGACTAAACAGGTCAAACTAAGTGCAGAAGCAAGCTTTATGATGTTTTAAACACACAAAACAAACTTCAATTCAATCGGTCATCGTCTGTCCTTCTCTTGAGTGCTGGAACAAAGGAATGGCTGGGACCAATTCGCGCCACAACGCACAACATATTTTCTCATGGCACGCACTAATTTCACTCCCATAGGGCCAATTCTCGCGGGATTTGAACGATTTAAAGCTCTACTGAATGAGGACATCTAGTGGAAGACATGGAAAGTCTCCCCAGAATCATAACTGGTTGGGAAGGGTGGGGGCGATGACGTCAAAGTTGCTCCAACTTTCATGACCACAAAAACTAGTTTGGAAGAATGCCTGCCTTGTGAGTTCTGCTATACTTACAGACATAATTCCAACGGTTTTAGAAGCTTTAGAGTGTTTTCTATCCAATAATAATTATTATATGCATATATTAGCAATTTTTGACATATTTTTTTTCAGTTTACTAGGGGTACCCAATCTCTCCAAAGAGATATGTCTGCCATGTCCTTAACATTAAAGGCTCCCTGTTAACCAGCTATACTTTTGATACCAGTTGGTATTGAACGCCCTCACCTTTTCATCCTTCTTCATGAAACTGATCTCTGGCAGAGGTCAAAGCTCGGTTTTAATTTGCACCTTTTCCGTCTACCCCAGACAATGAAAGGGGTTCTTCAACAAAGAGTCAACAACATTTGCGGTAGTGTTATCAGTGAAAACTGCACACTTGAGCTGGTAATTTAGCTAGCTAGCTTCTGCTACTTGCTACTGAAGTTAGAAAGGCAAATTTAAATAAATTGCACTAACTGGACACAAAACTAAAGTTCTAAAACCAAGAAAACTATTTATAATCGACCTCCTCAGTCTCCTGTAATTTGATATATCCAAAAAAGTGCTCAAATATAATTTTTCAATCTCCAATAATTTCACCAAACTTCTCAACACATATAACCGCGCCCACAATGCTTTGCCGCACAATCCTAATACAACACACTAGGTTAATTATCTGATCCTAATCCTATGATTGGATGGACAACATGTCAGTTCAAACTGAAAAAGCTTTGATTGGTTGGAGGTCCTCCTCCGGAAGTGGTCATAATTACCATGTAGGTCTATGGAAGGGGATGAAGCCTACAAGCCTCCTAGGTTTTGTATTGAAGTCATTGACAAACACTTTAAAGACACCCTATCCCCTCAGCCCTAAAATTAAGTGGACACTTCTGATGACGTATTATGATGTCTGACAATTAATGTATACACTTGCAGGGCAAGGGGCGAGGGAGGAAGGAATGATTTTAAAATGGACCACCTTGCCAGGAAATTCGGCACTCGGTCATCTCGCAATGATTGTGTTTTCAGCTACCAATAGCTTGTGGATGCTTTATATGCACTATATGCACTTTATATGCACTACAGTCAATTATGAGTGCATACCTACTTATTTTAAATATATCATTTTTAATATAAGCCTACTGTATGATAGCTAGCAAATTAATTAGCTAACTACTTTTAGCCTGCCTAGCTGGAACTTCTGAAGAAGGAAAATGTTTTATTTCTACAATTTCCAAAAGATAACCAAACAAAAACATAATTTGGTCACGCCCTGACCATAGAGAAGCATTGTTGTTTCTCTATGGTATAGTAGGTCAGGGCGTGTCTAGGGGGTGATTTAGTATATGTATGTCTATGTTGTATTCTAGTTTATTATTTCTATGTGGGTATTCTAGTTTTCATATTTCTAGGTTGGTGTGCTTGACATGGTTCTCAATTAGAGGCAGCTGGTTATCGTTGTCTCTAATTGGGGATCGTATTTAAGTAGCATTTTTTCCACATGTGTTTTATGGGATAATGTTTAGAGTGAGTGCACGTAGCACCTCTGTAGTCATGGTTTGTTGTTAGTTTATTTGTTTTTTGTCTTTGCTAAGATTCACTTTATTCATTAAATTATGTGGAACTCAACATCTGCTGCGCCTTGGTCTGATATTTATTCCAGCGAACTTGACACATTACTTTTTACGAGATGTTTGTGCCTTTCATGTGACTTAGTAGCACAATTTCTAACTTATTTGCATTCATTTTGACTTACACTTGTATTTTGACTTCTCCATTGATGTTGTTTTTAAGTTTTCACTGACTTTTCTTAGCGGATGTACAATTGTCTCAAATTGAGTTATGGGGAGTTTCAGGCTCTGGAGTGAACATAATTTGACACTTGCAAACTGGACTAAAAATGAGGGCTGAGGGGCTTACGTTGCAAACTTCCTTGCATGGCTAATGATTTGGACTGCCCTTCAAGATGGTGACGGGGATTCCCCCAAAGGCGAGGGTAAGTGGACAAGGGTGTGTCTTTTTACGAGTTTGTTCAGCAGCCAATGTACCCAGAGGAGGACAGAAGCTAGCTGGCTACACCATGGTGCTATACCAGAGAGGGCTGTTGAAGTTACTATAAACCTTGCAAAACAGTGTGTTTTAATCAATTATTTGGTTACATGAATATGTTTATAGTTTTATCTAAAAAATATAACTAATGTTTCGTTATTTTTATTATTTCACTGGGGGGGGGGGGGTGGTCCTCCCCTTCCTCCTCTGAGGAGCCTCCACTGCTCAGAATACTATTGACAAAAATGCTACTTAAATTGCATGTCCAGTACATTGGTTCATAGAAAGTAGTGTCCAATAACAGCTATAAAGACATAGGGGTAGGGATTTTTGACTGGGGTTTGAGGGTCAAAGCTTTCTGGCCATGGCTTGGAACAGACAGATATGATGGACAGCTATATGGTAGACATTACCATGGAGATGGGATGTGAAATGGAGTTGTCATCACAGAAATGGACAATCATAACCATGGAAATGGAGAAGGACTTTAAAATGTAACCACGGAAATGAAAAGGTTGCAGCAACTATAGACATTTACAAGGATAGTGAGTTGGTAACCATAGAAATGGACACGGATTGTGTCCATAACCATAGAAACGGGCACGGATTGTGTCCATAATCATGGAAATGGAGCAAAATTGAATGCAACGGGAGTTAGTGCACATACTGTGGTCCAGCTGCACCTCTACCATCGCTGTGACGCGGAAACATGGGCTGTGTCTACAAACCCTTGCTTCCTCTGTCCTTGTTTCCTCAATTCCTTTCAAAGCACATTGGAGGAGTTCGATCCAAGGTCCTTGAGGAAACCAGGTTGGTGGAAGCAAAAGATTGACATTTTAAAGCACACCCATTGAGAGCACAGGAAGTAGTGCTGTGACTGACAGCTTCCCACAGAGAAGAGCAAATGAACACTAATGCAGAGAGAGAGAGAGAATCCTCCCTAATCTATTCCCTCTCAGCAGATCTGCCAACCAAAGCCATTAGCCCAGAGCCAGCAGGATGACGAGCTGTCAGCAGCCCAATGAAAAAGATGTCAGAGATGTCATCCAGCCAATAAGGTCGCATTAACCAGTCCACAGACAAATTATCCCCAGAGCCCAGACTGTCACATTTCCCCCCAGAGACACATAGGTCCTATTATGGGCTCTGGTCTGAAATAGTAAGTAGGGAATACCGGACGTGCACCTGTCCCTGACCTGCTGTTTTCAACTCTCTAGAGACAGCAGGAGAGGTAGAGATACTCTTAATGATTGGCTATGAAAAGCCAACTGACATTTATTCCTGAGGTGCTGACTTATTGCACCCTCGACAACTACTGTGATTATTATTATTTGACCATGCTGGTCATCTATGAACATTTGAACATCTTGGCCATGTTCTGTTATAATCTCCACCCGGCACAGCCAGAAGAAACTGGCTACCCCTCATAGCCTGGTTCCTCTCTAGGTTTTGGCCTTTCTAGGGAGTTTTTCCTAGCCACCGTGCTTCTACACCTGCATTGCTTGCTGTTTGGGGTTTTAGGCTGGGTTTCTGTATAGCACTTTGAGATATCAGCTGATGTAAGAAGGGCTATATAAATAAATTTGATTTGATTACCACTTTAGAGGGTATGCTATATGCTTGAATGAATTCTTGAGTCATTGATTCAACTTCAAACATTCTGATGGTAAAATGAACAAAAACAATATACTGTACATCATCACAAGCATACACACAGTCCAAACACATTTCACTGTAAAAAAAAAAACTACAAATTATATCTAGTTGTTTTAACTAAATATTATTTAGTAACTGGTTCCACAGGCTTTTTTTGTGTACTCAACTTTTCGGTCAAAGTGTTACCTGAACTTAACATTTTCAGTTGGCCCAAACTTAGCTCCATGAGAAATTGTAGGTAAACATTTATAATTACATTTTTGGTCAAGTTGTCTCATATGTTCATTCAACCAGAAATGATTACTTGGACATCTTACCTAAAACAAGTCTGTGGACCTATTACACAGTGCTTTCAACTTACATATTTGATGTACATGATTACATTGTCCATGTACACAATAATTATTATTCAACACATCCTCACCTGGGATTTGAACTCACAACCGCTTGGGTTACAGCATTCCAAACTTCCTGCTACGCCACCATGTCTGAGACAGTAACTGACTTCACCTGTTATTATACCCTTTGCATGTCAAAGTAAATCTCAACGCTGTTAAAAGTATGATGAGCCAATAGTCAGATTCATTAATAATTGTCACAGACATAGTGGCATAGCAGGAAGCTCAGGAGGCCATGAACGAAGAAAGTGTGAGTTTGAATCCCTGGTGAGGACATGTTGGCATAATAATAACTGTATAAATGATCATGTCAAATATGTGTAGTAAGTCAAGTTGAGGAAACATGTAATTCTTCTCAAGTTTGGGCCAAGTCATTTTTTGTTGTTGTTCAGGTAACACTTGGACTGAAAAGTTGAGTGATCAAAAATAACGCTGTGGAACCAGTTACTTAAAAATAGTTAGTTGAAACAACTAGATTTTTTACGGTGTAACTGTGATGCAGTTACATCAGAGTTGTGATCATGGCATTTCTATTTGCCTTTCCCTGAGATGTGTCAGGCCTCTGGCTGGGGACCTAGCTGTGTGTGTGTGTGTGTGTGTGTGTGTGTATGTGTCTATAGAATGGCGATCAGATTCACAGTGACATTTGTGTGGGATATGTGCTTTTTAGAGAGCCCCTGAAGGGTAGAGAGGGCATGCCCCCCCATGCCAACCAATGTCAGGCTACTCTACTCAGGCACTCTGCACCCTGACAATAAGCACAGAAGACAGGCAGGTCCACGTGCCTGAACACATTACACACACACACACACACACACACTGCACTTCAACTCCTGACACACACATTACACTTTAATACCTGACTGACTACACATACACACACAAAATAACACACAAACACACATTGTAATTGAATGCCTAAGACTACAAAAACATACAGTCCCTAGTCACAAGGGACTGTCTCCCTGCTCTTCTGACAGCTAAGCATTTCCCAGCAATGTGCACACACAGTATACCCCTCTTACGAACCCACTTGTCTAACATAGTACATTATATAGATGAGCACACAGACACATACACACACACTCTCTCCTTTAGACCACATTAGATTACACAGCTGTGTGGATGGAGGAGCGCGCACACACACACACACACAAACACACACACAATCACATTAAATTATACAGCCGTGTGCATAGCCCTGCAAAAGGCCATCTGGGCTCTTTGTGTTTCAACCTAATTTGCTGCACAGGCTGCATGCTCTAAAGTGTTGTGAACGCTGCATGCGCTAGTGTGATGAATGCTGTACGTGCACAATGTCTGTGATTTGCATGTGGCCCACAAGGCCTTACTGCTGGTTCCATACAGATGTAGGATCTTAATTTGAGCCAGTTTGCTGCAGAATTATTATGTGGATTATATTTAATGGACATTTTTTGTAAGGGTTGATATATTTTTCGTATTTCTCAGCAACAAAATAATGATCAAATTAAGATCCTACATCTGTATGACACCATATATGACATCCCCATGGATCAGAGTAATGCTGAATTCTAAATCAACTACCAGCCCTTGTAGGACACTCCTGTACAACTGCTGTCTCTCATAGGTTTAAGTAATGCTTCTTCACCTTGCCTTCTGATTGACTGACTGGAAATTCTGCCATATTGCTAACATCTATCCAACGGTTTCAGATCTACAGGAGTGCTCATGGGGGTAGAGGCTAGGAGTCGCTTAGGAATTCAGTATACTCTACGACTACAAATGATCAGGTAGTCAGGTAGGAGAACGTCAGAGAGAGAGAGAGAGAGAGAGAGAGAGCCAGAAGGGCTTTCTATGCCATCAAAAGGAACATAAAATCCGACATACCAATTAGGATCTGGCTAAAAATACTTGAATCAGTTATAGAACCCATTGCCCTTTATGGTTATGAGGTCTGGGTTCCACCAACCAATAATTCACAAAATGTGACAAACATCAAATTGAGACACATGCATGCAGAATTCTGCAAAAATATCCTCTGTGTACAACATAAAACACCAAATAATGCATGCAAAGCAGAATTAGGCCAATACCCGCTAATGATCAGAGTCCAGAAAAGAGCCGTTAAATTCTACAACCACCTAAAAGGAAACAATTCCCAATCCTTCCATAACAAAGCCATCACCTACAGAGAGATGAACCGGGAGAAGAGTTCCCTAAGCAAGCTGGTCCTTGGGCTCTGTTCACAAACACAAACAGACCCTACAGAGCCCCAGGACAGTGACATAATTAGACCCAACCAAATCATGGGAAAACAAAAAGATAATTACTTCACACATTGGAAAGAATTTACAAAATCACTGAGCAAACTATAATGCTATTTGGCCCTAAACAGAGAGTACACAGTGTCAGAATACCTGACCACTGTGACTGACCCAAACTTAAGGAAAACTATTGATATGTACTGACCCTGTGCATGCTGTTTCATAGGGAGTGATATACACACAGACTGATACACAGAGCATGTCACGAACACACACTCCCGTGCATGCTGTCTCATAGGGAGTGATATACACACAGACTGATACACAGAACATGTCACGAACACACACTCCCGTGCATGCTGTCTCACACACACACATACACACACACAAGGGTGCCATGTGCCCTGAAAATCTGTGGGGGCACAAAGTATATGAGGTTGGCTTGGGGGCTAGTCCCCCATCTGGAAGTTGAACTTTGCATTTTAAAATCCTTTTTCCCACAAACTAGAGCCATAATCGTTACGCTTATTTTTATGTTCAAAATATGTTAATTTTTATGCATATCTAAGCATACCTCTTGAGCTGTCTGTATCCTCCTGACTGGTGGTTATTTTTTGAAACAAACTAAATATGCTTCTCTGCTAAAATCTAGGTAAAAGAATGAAAGAAATGTGAGTCTTATTTAATACATTTAGTTATTGCTTGCTTTTCTAAAGTCTACCAACCTTGCCAGCAGGCATGCCAGCTAAGATAGTTAGACAAGCTAGCTACTCGAACTTGATTGATAGCCGAAAAATGTCTTCTTAGTAGCTGGTTTTGAGGTTGGGAGATTGGGATCTTTATAAAATAGGATTGTCATTTGTTGCAGTAGTGTATTTGAGGTTTTAAAGGCTTCTGAAGTTTGTAATTTACACTTTGAAATTACAGACATGATTTTGCCTTACAAACAATTGATCAACCCCCACAAAAATGTCCATTAATTATAATCAACATAATAATTCACATTTCCTACTGCTGCAGGATTATTTTCCTGATGTAGCAAACTGGCTCAAATTAAGATTCTACATCTGTAGGTGGCTAGTTGTTTTATAGAGAAACAACACCAAAAATGAATTGTTATAATTTTTTAACAAATCTGAGGGGGCATGTGCCTCTGTGCCCCCTGTGGGCATGTCACCTCTGGACACACACACATGCACACACGCACACACGCGCACTCACACATACACACACACACACAATCCCACAATGTGCTGTCATGGAATGTAAGGGCATTATGGTTGACTCCTCTGTGCTATGACGGGGGCCCTAATCTTGAAATGTCAGCACGCCGCGGGGGCTAAAGCAAAATAAATACCTAACAGGAGAGCATGACGCTAAGCTAACCCAAATCACAGTCCTGTCTAGAGCTCAGGTAGGGGGCTAATGCTACGGCTGTGCTTTTCTGCTCATCCAGCTAACAGTAAATAGATGTGTTTGTACACGCACACACACACACGCACACACACGCACACACACACACACAGGCAAACAGCATTTTATATCTTAAGCATTTAATGGGGCGGCAGGGTAGCCTAGTGGCTAGAGTGTTGGACTAGTAACCAGAAGGTTGCAAGTTCAAGTCCCCGAGCTGACAAGGTACAAATCTGTCATTCTGCCCCTGAACAGGCAGTTAACCCACTGTTCCTAGGCTGTCATTGAAAATAAGAATTTGTTCTTAACTGACTTGCCTGGTTAACTAAAGATAAAATACTTTTCATTGTTTGCTTATAGTTCCCTGGACTTGATAATCAGTTCATATTCTTTGCTCTATCGCTATGGGCCATGATCCTAACTTCATATAGTGCAGTGCAGTATGTACCAGTCTAAGGACATCATCTGCTATTGTGCCCTTGAGCAAGGCACTTACCCCTAAACTGCTCCAGGGCGCTACACTGCGGTTTGTGTCTGTCACAAATAGCACCCTATTCCCTATATAGTGCACTACTTTGACAAGGGCCCTATAGAACCCTATTCCCTATATAGTGCACTACTTTGACCAGGACCCATAGGGCAACAGCTTGTGTAACTCACAAGCTTACATAAAATAATGATGGGAAAGTTTCCTTGGAACTCGTTGTTCAAGCTCTGCCTCTGACAACTGCATGAAACGAGCTCCTTATCCGAGTGAACCGTAAAGGAACACATAAAGCATTCGTAAAACCTTCCGACCGCAACACGACCACAGATAGGAATGTTAAACAGCTTGGGCCACCTTCCTGAGTGTAATGGAAATTTGCTGACAAGAGGGTTCAATTCTCATTTCACTCCCTATCAGGGTCAAGGGTGTGCATACACACAGATACTAAGACACATACACACCAACCCACACACTGACACACATACTGACACACACACTGACACACACACAGACACACACACAGACACACACTGACACACACACTGACACACACAAACAGACACACACACCAACTCATAAACAGACACACACACTGACACACACACAGAGACACACAGACACACACTGACACACACACAGACACACACTGACACAAACACAGACAAACACAGACACACACTGACACACACACAGACACACACTGCGGTCGAGAGACTCTGGGACTGGAGAACCGTGTTCTCTCTCTCTCTCTCTCTTTTCCTAATCCTGGCAATTAGCAAGAATGAATTAATGATAAAAGAGAAAAGTCCAAGGCAAAGAGCCTTGAAGATAGCGTTCTGCATGGTAAGCATTCAATTCCCCTCTCAAGGTCCTTAAGGTCCGCTGCTCCATGTCTGATCCACTGGCTGCTCAAGGAGGTTGGAAGAAAGACCTATTTTATATAATTTCACTCTCCCTCTCTGTCCCTTTCTCTCCTAGACTCTCTTTCTTTCTCTCTGTCTCTCTGTCTCTATCTCCCTGCCTCTCTCTCTGACACTCTCACTCTATCACTCTCTCTCTCTAGCTCTCTCACTCTCCATCCTCTGAGGCTACGGCTGAGTTGCTAAAACCCCCATTGTAGAATCTTTTGAAGGTTGAGCCCCATATGTGTACAGTTACGGAGAATTAAGCCTTGCTCTCTCGCCCCAGATGAGATGAAGGGGAATTCAATTCCCAGTTTTTGTGCGAACGCCTGTAAACATGTGACTTTGGACCGCTCTGGGCGTGTAATGCAGGGCGAACTCTGAACTGGTGGTGTTGTGAGATAAACTGTGATGAGTGGAGGGGTCGTGAACTTGTGATGCCACAGCTGGGATTTATATAGAGAGTAGTTTATATGTGTTGGGAGAATGGGTTGTGCATTTCCAGTGATGTGCCTTCGGAAAAACAAACAGTGTCATCCTGGCCACTCAAGTGTGTGTTTGTTTGGAGAAGGTGGTGCTTTCTGTACCCTTGAGTGCCATGCATGTCCTTTGAAAGGTTTGTATTCCTTTTTTGTAAACATGTTATTGGTGTATTCAAATAAAGTCATTAAAGTGTGTGTGTGTGTGTGTGTGTGTGTGTGTGTGTGTGTGTGTGTGTGTGTGTGTGTGTGTGTGTGTGTGTGTGTGTGTGTAAGTTTTCGCCTCACAAGAGGTATATAGAAGCAGATACCGTAGAAAAAACTAGTTGAAGGGGGAAAGG
The DNA here is from genome assembly GCF_013265735.2 of Oncorhynchus mykiss. Lineage (NCBI taxonomy): Eukaryota > Metazoa > Chordata > Actinopteri > Salmoniformes > Salmonidae > Oncorhynchus > Oncorhynchus mykiss. The sequence continues at coordinate 18,068,680 of NC_048585.1, forward strand.
GCCTCTGGTTTCTTAATGACCACTCCTGCCCCCTGGTGGCTATTTGTAACAACACCGTCACCGTGGGCGCTGCAGTAAGTCAAGAACAGGGAATTTCTCCTTATTGCACCACCTCAGTCACCTCAATCGGCACTTTTATCTGGTAGAAAATAAAAGACGCCACACCCATGGAGATTTTCTCATTTGACATTTTAAAACTAAAAAGTAGAAAGTAGAAAGATGAAAGATGCGTTGTGCCAATATGTAGTATTTGTTATGCATTTAAAATATTGGGGAATCTTGATGCTTTGGATGCTCATAATACTATGTTGTTGGGTCACTTTAGGGACATTACCAAAATGCTGATCTTGTTGCATTAACCTATGGTTGTGTGTTGTCTATGGTCGTGATAGTGATAGTCACTACAGTGGTAAACAACTAGGTCCATCTCTGGTGAAGATAAGAGTGGCTGTGTTCTGTTGTAAGGGTTGACGTACACTGAGTGTACAAAACATTAGGAACACCTTTGTTTTGCCTCCAGAACAGCCTCAATTCTTCAGGGCATGGACTCTACAAGGTGTCGAAAGCGTTCCACAGGGACGCTGGCCCATGTTGACTCCAAGTTGGCTGGATGTCCTTTGGGTGGTGCACCATTCTTGATACAGACGGGAAACTGTTGAACGTGAAAAACCCAGCATTGTTGCAGTTCTTGACACAAACCGGTGTGCCTGGCACCTACTACCATACCCTGTTCAAAGGCACTTCAATCTTTTGTCTTGCTCATTCACCCTCTGAATGGAACACATACACAATCCATGTCTCAATTGTCTCAAGGCTTAAAAATCCTTCTTTAACCTGTCTCTTCACCTTCATCTAAACTGATTAAAGTGGATTTAACAAATCAATCAGGGATCATAGCTTTCACCTGGATTCACCTGGTCAGTCTATGTCATGTAAAGAGCAGGTGTTCCTAATGTTTTGTACACTCAGTGTAAACTGGAAACCAGCTAGATAATGTGATTTCACCTGTTCAATTCTCTGAATAAATGTGGGTGGGGGAAAGGAGACCTGCACCCAGTGTCCTCTCTAAAGGATCTGATTGGAGTGTGGTGTCTGTGTGTAGTTTGTCTTTTACCCCAGGAGATGGCGTCAACAGTTAAAGCGCAGCATGCACCCAACCTGCTGGCTCTCTGGTCTGTGGTAGTGTGTAGTGGTTCTTCATTGATCTGTTCAGTCAAACACATATTCATGAGTATACAGCACACACACACACATGCGCGCACACACACACACACACACACATTTGCTATCAGTCTCACTTTTCTCTCTCTGATAAGTTCTCCCTCTCTTTTCTCTCACCTTTTTGACTGTAGGTTATATCTTACAACCTTCTCTACCCCACATTCTAATTATCTCCATCTCTCCTTCTCACCCTACACCTCTCTCTCTCTCTCTCTCTCTCTCTCTCTCTATCTCTCTCTCTCTCTCTCTCTCTCTCTCTCACACACACTTGATCCATTCCTCTCTGTCCTACAGGTGTGAGCGTGCCTTTCATCATCCCTGCACCCTGCCAGTGGATCTATCCACCATTTACACACATGCTAAGCATCCTAGTAAAACATGCCTCTGGAATCAATACAAACACAGCAAAAAAAGATTCAATATTGGCCTGGGTAATGGAGTGAGGTTGGAAAAATTGTATTTGGCCAACTAGTGATTTCATCTCTGACTAGTTACATGGGGCCATCTAAACCGGGGGGGCATTTTTTTTACCCTTCGGTAGATAAGAAATGTGTGTGTGTGTGTGTGTCCGTGCGTGTGTGTGTTTATGGAGGTTATGTGTAATAATCATGACTGATATGATTCCATATGTCCACATGAGTGCCTTGAAGTTGTCTGTTACAGGTTGATATTTCAGTGTGTAATTGGGTGAGTGTTTGTGTACTGTAGCCTGTAGCCAAGTGTGTGGTTGCTTGCATCAGTGTCTGCATGTGCTGTGGGGCTTATGTCTACGCCGGTATTAAAAGCAATAACCCCTGTGCTTCCTCTCTCTCCATGTCTGCTAATTAACTCAGAACACCCATGGAACAGCGATACCTAGATCGGACTCTAAACTATCCTATGATACAGATTTGCAATCTTACTTCTGTAACATATCTAGATGCAGTGTTCTTCAAAACAGGTTCTATGGACCTACAGGATGTGCATGTTTTTGTTCCAGCCCAGCAGTACCTACAGTAATGACCAGTCAAAGGACCAAAACACCCTCATGAGTGGTATGCTATTAATATTTTTCATCATTTCATAATTAATAAACATAACTTTTTTTATGGCAGAAATCCAGTGTTTCTACATCAAACGGTTTTGTTATATTTCAGTCTTCTATGATGTATATAAAGTCTCATATTGGGATGCAAACTCAAAATGTAATATATTTCTACTTTATATCTGACATGGTGCAGGTGTCTTCTTTTGTTAAGCCCATAACTATGTGTGTGAGGTGTAGACTTTTGTTTCAAAGTAGATTTGTTTAAAACTACCACGAAACACTGTGTGACCCTGTTTTAGCCCACTGCAGTAAAAGGTTAAGACAACCAAGGGATTGATGATGATTAGTTGATTGGTTGAAACAAAAGCCTGTACAACTTAAATCTAAATCAAATCAAATTGAATCAAAAATCGAATCAAACTTTATTCGTCACATGCTTAGTAAACAACAGGTGTAGACTAACAGTGAAATGTTTACTTACGGGTCATTTTCCAACAATACAGAGTTTAAAGCTATGCTAGGGCCCACTTGTTTAATTCAACTCACAACATATAACCAACTATCAACAAAATGATCACATCAAATAAAATGTATTTATATAGCCCTTCGTACATCAGCTGATATCTCAAAGTGCTGTATAGAAACCCAGCCTAAAACCCCAAACAGCAAGCAATGCAGGTGTAGAAGCACGGTGGCTAGGAAAAACTCCCTAGAAAGACCAAAACCTAGGAAGAAACCTAGAGAGGAACCAGGCTATGTGGGGTGGCCAGTCCTCTTCTGGCTGTGCCGGGTGGAGATTATAACAGAACATGGCCAAGATGTTCAAATGTTCATAAATGACCAGCATGGTCCAATAATAATGAGGCAGAACAGTTGAAACTGGAGCAGCAGCACGGCCAGGTGGACTGGGGACAGCAAGGAGTCATCATGTCAGGTAGTCCTGAGGCATGGTCCTAGGGCTCAGGTCCTCCGAGAGAGAGAAAGAAAGAGAAAATTATAGAGAGCACACTTAAATTCACACAGGACACTGAATAGGACAGGAGAAGTACTCCAGATATAACAAACTGACCCTAGCCCCCCAACACATAAACTACTGCAGCATAAATACTGGAGGCTGAGACAGGAGGGGTCAGGAGACACTGTGGCCCCATCCGAGGACACCCCCGGACAGGGCCAAACAGGAAGGATATAACCCCACCCACTTAGCCAAAGCACAGCCCCCACACCACTAGAGGGATATCTTCAACCACCAACTTACCATCCTGAGACAAGGCCGAGTATAGCCCACAATGGATGGAAACTTGGATGGATACTTGGATGGAAAAGTGATGTGGCCATCTTTACCACAATCCCCTTTTGGACTTTCCCCAGTCAACAACGTGGCCTACGGTGAACAATGACCTCCTGCTGAAGTAATAACACAGCCGTTTAGTCTTTTTATCAGTCCACCTTCTCATCTGAGGAGATCGCTATATCATATCAACATAGTCCCTGAGCTGTCTACCACTTCTCCAGGTGTCGTGCAGCTCCAAACAATAACAACCTGGAATGCACCCACTATCCTCACCCCCTTCCACCACACCACACTCAACACCGGGGACTAGGGGAACAATGAGACCATAGTGATGTGGTGACACAGCCATTACCAACGCACAGGCGAGAACGATGTGTACCAGAGTTGGGCTCAATTAAATTTCAATCCCTGGGTGTTGAGGAAGGCGAGGAAGGTCTCCGTTCAAGAGTTCAGTTCAATTACTGAATGCACTGGGATTGTGATGGAACTGCCTCACAGCATGGTGCTTCGGTATGGACATGCTAAATAGCCTGGGGTTATACATCAAGCAATTATTATAATGACGGCAATATCAATCCTCTGAAAGTATCCAATTCAAGCGTAGTGATCGACAGCTTCGGTTGAAACGTTGCCCTACCAGCAGTACACTTGTGGGTTCAATTCCCGTAAGAACCGTGTGGCATCTCAAATGTTTTGTACAAAATAGTTGACAACATGATAGATGAGAAAAAGTCCAAGTGTGGTCAATGTTCCTGTAATTGAAGCCTGAGGTGCTAGAATACTAGCCCACACTAACTCTTCCCATTCGCCAGCAGTTTCTATTCACGTCGTTGGTTAGCCTACAAGAGCTGACATATTCTTCAAGCCTGGATCGTGACTCTCTGGACCGGCAGGGTGTGCACTGTGCAGGCTTTTGTTCCAGACCAGCATTACTAACACACCTGATTCAACTAATCAAGGGATTGATGACTAGTTGATGACTAGTTAAATCAGTGTTAATACTGGGCTAGGACAAAAGCCTGCACTGCCTGTTTTCCCCCTGTGAGAGTATTGAAGAACACGGGTATGTTTGCAGAGACTGTGGAAATACTTGGATGGAAACGTCAGAAACAAATGGATCATCTAAGGTCAAGTAAAGTTCTGACCAAAGGTTGAGAGGCCGATAAGAAGTTTAGTCAACTAAAGTGATACTGGCAAGAGCAGTATGCAATTTTTTTTCCCAACATATGATCTAATTACTCCTACGCACCTGCAACAAGCAAACTCAAGTGGTTTTCCTATTTAAAGGGGCAATCTGCAGTTGCTGCATCCATTTTTAGACTTCTAAATGAACGATGTGTACTCTTTGATTCTTGAAGAATATAACTTATTAATGCCTCATGAGCTTATTTCAACTGTCGTACCCCGTCAAAACCCAATTACTAATATTCTCCTGACTAAGAACATGCTGCTGAAACATTGTTATTGATTCATGGTAGCTGGTTCATGATCACTTACTGGGAGTAGTAAACAGTGAGTTGGCGTTTCATAGACTAGAATAGAATACAATCACTCATAATACTAGACTAGAACAGAATGGACAAAAACTACACTACAATAGACTATAATATAATGTGATGCCAGTCCTGGGATGGAATATTGCCTTTAGTTTAACTTCACAAGTCAAATAAAACGTGAAATAAAGTCTATTAGATCAACTTTGCATTTAGCATTTTTCGTTTGGGGTTATCCGTTCAAATTTTGCATTTTCGTTTTGGATGTCTGTCTGTCTGTCTGTTTCTATCTCTCTCTGCTCCTCCACCCCGTTCCATGCCTCTGTCTATCGATTGTCGCCTCTATTTTTTTAAACGGCTGCAGTATCTGTGAACTCAGACCCTGCGCATGTGCACGACTGACTCTGTCCATTTGTAAATCATAACCCACATCTGGCGCGATGGAAATACATTATACCGATTTGTGCCCACTCCAAACTCGTACCCTGTTTGAACATAAAGCATTAAGTATATAGTCAAAAAGAAATCAATAGTATGTTTAAATTATACTATTCCACTATTTCATCCTTGTTGTGTAATTATTATATAGTGCGGGATGGGGTGGTCATATTGTGGAGCCTCAGCCTGGTCTCAGATATTTTTGATATTCTTCGTACGTAAAATCAAGACACTCCATTTACTATGATATGTTAACTTTGGTATGGGTACATGAGACAGATGGTTACTTAAGCTGGTCGGGGTGGGTGGGTGTATAACGCAAATGTTTAAGAAACCAAAGGTTGTGAGTTTGAATCTCATCACGGACAACTATAGCATTTGAGCTAATTAGCAACTTTTCAATTACTTACTACATTTTAGATACTTTGCAACTCCTTAGCATGTTAGCGAACCCTTCAACCAACTTTCACCTGACCCCGTCACCTAAACCTAACCTTAACCCTTTCAGATAACCCTTCACCTAACCTTCACCTTACCCCGTCACCTAAACCTAACCTTAACTCTTACAGATAACCCTTCACCTAACCTTCACCTGACCCCGTCACCTAAACCTAACCTTAACCCTTTCAGATAACCCTTCACCTAACCTTCACCTTAACCCATCACCTAAACCTAACCTTAACTCTTTCAGATAACCCTTCACCTAACCTTCACCTGACCCCGTCACCTAAACCTAACCTTAACCCTTTCAGATAACTCTTCAACCAACTTTCACCTTACCCCGTCACCTAAACCTAACCTTAACCCTTTCATATCACCCTTCACATAACCTTCACCTTAACCCTTTCAGATAACCCTTCACCTAACCTTCACCTTACCCCGTCACCTAAACCTAACCTTAACCCTTTCAGATAACCCTTCACCTAACCTTCACCTTACCCCGTCACCTAAACCTAACCTTAACCCTTTCAGATAACCCTTCAACCAACTTTCACCTGACCCTGTCACCTAAACCTAACCTTAACCCTTTCAGATAACCCTTCACCTAACCTTCACCTTACCCCGTCACCTAAACCTAACCTTAACCCTTTCAGATAACCCTTCAACCAACTTTCACCTGACCCCGTCACCTAAACCTAACGTTAACCCTTTCATATCACCCTTCACATAACCTTCACCTTTACCTTACCCTTTCAGATAACCCTTCACCTAACCTTCACCTAAACCTAACCCTTTCAGATAACCCTTCACCTAACCTTCACCTAAACCTAACCCTTTCAGATAACCCTTCACCCAACCTTCACCTAAACTTAACCCTTTCAGATAACCCTTCACCTAACCTTTACCTTAACCTGTCACCTAAACCTAACCTTAACCCTTTCAGATAACCCTTCACCTAACCTTCACGTTACCCCGTCACCTAAACCTAACCTTAACCCTTTCAGATAACCCTTCACCTAACCTTCACGTTACCCCGTCACTTAACCCTTACCTTAACCCTTTTACCTAACTCCTAAACTTAACCCTAACCTTAAATCTAACCCCTAACCCTAACACATAGCCTAGCCTAGCGCATATGTTAGCCACCTAGCTAGAATTTGTAACATTTCATATGTTTTGAGAATTCGTAACATATTGTACCTTTTGCAAATTCAGAACTTAGAATACTTTTTTGTAAATTCGTAACATATTGCATGGTTTACAAATTGATAACATATAACACAAATTGTCATTTTTACATATTGTACGGTTTACAAATTGTTAACATATATCACAAATTGTAACTTAACATACTAAATGGAATGTCTCGGATTTAAGTACAGAATAATATGAAATCCTCTGAGACCAGGTTTCGAGGCTATTAGGGAGCCCATGCGGCTTATGTGAGCGAGCGCCTGCTTTTGTAGTCACTAGGCAGTGGGAGTGTGCGGTCCAGAGTGCACATGGCGCATGTCATCTGATATCTCGCCACATCAGTGCGGACTGGTTGGTTCATAGGCAGTCCAGAAGTCTAAAGATGCCGCAGATAGATCGCTAGGGAGGCTATGCATCACCACTGGATGGGTGGCTGGATGGATGAATAGATTAAAAGAGTGGATGAATGAATAGATCGATGAATGGAGGATGAATGAATGAACGAATGCTTGAGTCGGTGGGGTAGAAGTAGAGCAGCGGTTTTGTAAGCCAGGGGATTCTAAACTTGAACTTGAGGAAACAATGAGTGTAGCTTGACAGATGAGCCATGCCTATTTCTATGAGACGTGTTTGGTGGTTTGACTATGTAGGTGATGAGATATTGGGCCTTGCCATAGTTTTATTTTGAATGAACACTTCCACTTCACATTTTGCCCAGTTAGGTGTTCACCAGACATGGTTCTCAAACGGGCACCAATATTACAAACATATTACTGCAACCACATTCCCGTACGGGATTGGATGCTCAGGCAGCGGTGTGCGGGGTCGGTATGCCCGGAATTTTACCTCGCGTGGCGCACTAACCCAATAGCACGAGCTCCTGTGGCTGACATATGACTGCTCGGCACTTTCTATTTTTATCCCCGTGGCGCTGTTTCTCCTCTTATAACGGTTTTTTATATTGCAGGAAGGGATGAAATAAAAGGAAGAAACCCGCCCTCTCTGTCTCTCTCTCCTATAACCTGGTAGGCCTACTAGTCTTAAAATAGTGTGGCATGTCGTGAGTAACACGTCCTTCGGAGGCATTGTATGAAAAGGAGAGAGAGGAAGGGAAAAAACTGAAGATTATGGATTGATACAAATAGTCTCTCGCACCAACCCCAGCCCGAGTTGAATTAATGTGTTACTATTTTTGGATCTCCTGTGTTTCCAGGGGAAACCTAATGACGCAATGACGTCAATGCAGGTCACCAGTAGACTGGAGGAATTGAGTGCTTCCATTAGATTTTGCAGTATTTTCCAGAAACACGGAAAGGACCAAATGGATTAGTTGAAAATGCATAGAAATATAAACAATAGAGTTAATTGGGAGTGTCAACGACGGACATCTCAAGAAAAGCTAAATATTGCATGTCACTGGGATGTGTTCGTCCAAATTCCCGGGGATTATGCAAGAACAGGAGGAGAGAGCTGAGAAATGATGCACACTTCGGATCAGTGGCTATTGGGTGAGCCTATTTCATTTTTTCACAGATTAGTGCATTCAGAAATATAAATGCGCGTTTCGTGTGGTGCGGTTTTGTTTTTGTGAGATAGGACCATTAAGATATATTTTTTTTCCGAGTTTGATGATGAAGCGTGAGTGGATTGTTTTTGCTTCTCCCGCGATAATGAACTGAACAGATAAAGGTAAAATAAAAATATCTGATCTCAAACTCCTCTTAATTTGAGTTGAAGTGACCACCGCTTATAAACGTGCATAAGTGGTTATAACGCCAGGACGTGCTCCGTCTAGATTTCGATGCATTTGCAAAGCCTCAATGCCTACTTTGTTTTCAGCATACTATTGATTTCAATAACAAAACATATGGTTGTGTTCATCCTTCTGTAGATCAATCATAATCTTGTTCATGAAAATGTAAATGTACCTTCTCGTCCCATAGGCTACACAAAAAACGATCAATAATCGATAGTATTTGCCATTTTATATCGTTTTTTGTCTATTTCTGAACAATTAAACTATTCATGACTATGTAAATCCGTTTAATCTGTTTAATCGAGTGTCTGGTATGTGGTGCTGAGATATACTTTACGGCTGGGGGGGGGGGGGGGGGCAGTCGTGCGCGTGGAGAAGAGAAGATTAGACTGTTCTATCTGGGCTCAAACATTAGCTCTCTCTCTCTCTCACACACACACACACGCACACGCACACGCACACGCACACACACACACACACACACCAGTATACATACTCTTACCTAAACCCAATCATATAGCATTACCGATCCGAGGAGCACAAATGCGTGAGCAACAAGTGCTATAGCCTATAGCCTATAATACGCATCTACAGATTCCATTGCCATTTATACAATGTTAATACAACACACACACATACTTGTTGATTGCACTAAAGCCAATTTAATATGAAATACAAAATATATTATTATGGGCCTATTATTGTTAAATTATTATTATTATTGTTGTTGTTGTTATTATTATTATTGTTGCACTCCATGTTTCTCCCCATTCACAACTGGGCTTCAGCAGGGCGAGGGCGTTCACCGCGGCGGGTTTAGGGCTCGACTGTTTCAGCACCATGGACAACTCCCACAGCGCCGTCAGCGCCTCGGAGCCGAGGCCATTGCGTTTCAGCACCATGAACAACTCCCACAGCACCGGAAGCGCCTCGAAGCTAAGGCCATAACGTTTCAGCACCATGGACAGCGTTCTCCTTAGTTGGCTGGTAATAAGCAATAATACGTGCTCATCGTTCAACAGCAAAAAAATATATATTTAAACACAAGTACAACCAACTAAGTTACTTCGGGGGCTTGTGGTACTGATTTAGACAGCTTGGGTATAACGTCATGAAGCCCCTATCATATAATTAAGTAAAGGGATTGTTTAGAGATATCAAATGTCGTTTATTTAACTCGAAAATGAATGAAAAATTGCTCTTCACCAGTGGCACAACAGAAAAAGTCAGTGGTAGTAGTAAAATGGGACACAACCAGGACATATTTAGAAGCGAAGCGTTAGGGGATGTGACACTTTTTCCACATATGACGCATGTGGTGAGGTAAGTGTGGCAGATGCCTTTGTCTACAGATGGCCTGCTCTTGCGTTCCCCGACTGCCTTTGGCTTGACGTCACACAAACAAGGACACATTCTCCAGATGTGCCCTAATGTGCATCCCTGAAACAACTTTGAGGCCCGCCTTTTAAAACGTCTTGATCAATATATTTATTGCACATGAACTGAATGATTTAATCTAATTATATCTAAATGTCAATGCCTGATCATCAAATATGTTTTTTTTGTTTGTTGAGCAGTGGAAAGAGTCAAGGATCCTAGCCACATGGACATAATCTGAAAACTCAAGAGAAAACATTTTCGTCACAACTTGTAGATTAACCAAGTTGAAAGATGTGCCTGTATGGACTGCTGTGAGGCAGATTGCTGGTTCTCCTGTTTGTTTAGTAGTGATCTGTTGGCCTAATACATTATTGTGGCACAATACAGTGTAGCTGTAGAAATACATTTAGGGGGAGAAATGGGTCATGCCTTTGGGGTGAACAAACAAACAAGCACATGCCCGTGCGCCACACACACACACACACACACACACACACACACACACACACTGAAATTGCAAGGGATCAATCAAATCATTGGCAGAGATGACATTACATCAGTTATGACATTACAAACAGTTATATAGCCCCCAAAATGTATTTAAATTTGTTCCATTTTTTAAATGTGTTTTGTGAGGTTTATTTCAAGGGGAAATGCAGGAAAGACATTATTGCAACATTTCTAGATGGCCAGAGCAACAATCCCTTTAATGTTGAAATATAACCTAATGAGAACATATTCCTTTGAGGTCATGTTTGATTAAATAAGGACGTTGGAATACTGTTAAACATTAACAACCAATTTAGAACCATACAGAAACATTTTCAAATTCTAATTACAAATTAAATTGACCGGTAAAAAGGAACACCTGAAAGCCAATTCATTTCCAGCACTGTTCCACTACCTTACGATTTGTCATCAACCAATGGTTAGGTGTGCATTGTGCAGCCCACCAGTGTTGATGTCAAAAAGTCACCTTTAATATGTCCTGCTTCAGATTACAGCCAGATCATTGTGTCATTTTGGGGTGTGGAATATTACCAGATTTGCATCACTTCATTTGGTAGTCTAAAAAGTCACCCTGGGTCATGTTTCTTCTGTTTCTCATTTCTGCTTACAGGTAGGGACAGGCCTGAGATCAGTGAACAGTAGCTGTAAGGGCTGTACGTTTTGTCCTTTACGGGTCTTTTTGCGGTCTGGGCTTGCTGTTCATAAGGCAGTAGCCAGGAAGCCCTTACCCCAAAAAGTATCTGCAGAGGACCCCCGCATCTCATCAGGATACGACTACCTGCCCCATCATTGGACAGTGAGTAACTTCCTCTTGCCCCCTCATTGGACAATGAGTCACTTCCTATTGTTCCCTGATTGGTCAGCAAAACATCTAGAAATCAGTCATCACTCATAGCACTTCAAAAAGTAATCTACTGTGGTTGAGGATAACGTTATGTCAACGTTTCATACTACATATCTAATGGACGGGTGTGGTATTGTTTCAATATTTAAACATACATATCTAATGGATGGGTGTGGTATTGTTTCAATATTTAATCATACATATCTAATAGAGGGGGGGGGGTATTGTTTCAATATTTAAACATACATATCTAATAGAGGGGGGGGGGGGTATTGTGTTAATGTTTAATTATAAATATTTAACTGACGGGTGTGGTATCGTGTTAATGTTTAATTATAAATATCTAACTGACGGGTGTGGTATTGTGTTAATGTTTAATACTACATATCTAATGGACAGGTGTGGTATTGTGTTAATGTTTAATACTACATATTTAATGTACAGGTGTGGTATCGTGTTAATGTTTAATACTACATATCTAATGGACAGGTGTGGTATTGTGTTAATGTTTAATACTACATATCTAATGGTCAGGTGTGGTATTGTGTTAATGTTTAATACTACATATCTAATGGTTGGGTGTGGTATTGTGTTAATGTTTAATAATACATATCTAATGGACAGGTGTGGTATTGTGTTAATGTTTAATACTACATATCTAATGGACAGGTGTGGTATTGTGTTAATGTTTAATACTACATATCTAATGGACAGGTGTGGTATTGTGTTAATGTTTAATACTACATATCTAATGGACAGGTGTGGTATCGTGTTAATGTTTAATACTACATATCTAATGGTTGGGTGTGGTATTGTGTTAATGTTTAATACTACATATCTAATGGACAGGTGTGGTATTGTGTTAATGTTTAATACTACATATCTAATGGTTGGGTGTGGTATTGTGTTAATATTTAATAATACATATCTAATGGACAGGTGTGGTATTGTGTTAATGTTTAATACTACATATCTAATGGACAGGTGTGGTATTGTGTTAATGTTTAATACTACATATCTAATGGACAGGTGTGGTATTGTGTTAATGTTTAATACTACATATTTAATGTACAGGTGTGGTATCGTGTTAATGTTTAATAATACATATCTAATGGTTGGGTGTGGTATTGTGTTAATGTTTAATACTACATATCTAATGGATGGGTGTGGTATTGTGTTAATGTTTAATACTACATATCTAATGGTCAGGTGTGGTATTGTGTTAATGTTTAATACTACATATCTAATGGTTGGGTGTGGTATTGTGTTAATGTTTAATACTACATATCTAATGGTTGGGTGTGGTATTGTGTTAATGTTTAATAATACATATCTAATGGACAGGTGTGGTATTGTGTTAATATTTAATAATACATATCTAATGGACAGGTGTGGTATTGTGTTAATGTTTAATACTACATATCTAATGGACAGGTGTGGTATTGTGTTAATGTTTAATACTACATATCTAATGGACAGGTGTGGTATTGTGTTAATGTTTAATATTACATATCTAATGGACAGGTGTGGTATTGTGTTAATATTTAATAATACATATCTAATGGACAGGTGTGGTATTGTGTTAATGTTTAATACTACATATCTAATGGACAGGTGTGGTATTGTGTTAATGTTTAATACTACATATCTAATGGTTGGGTGTGGTATTGTGTTAATATTTAATACTACATATTTAATGGACAGGTGTGGTATTGTGTTAATGTTTAATACTACATATCTAATGGACAGGTGTGGTATTGTGTTAATGTTTAATACTACATATCTAATGGACAGGTGTGGTATTGTGTTAATGTTTAATACTACATATCTAATGGTTGGGTGTGGTATTGTGTTAATATTTAATACTACATATCTAATGGACAGGTGTGGTATTGTGTTAATGTTTAATACTACATATCTAATGGACAGGTGTGGTATTGTGTTAATATTTAATAATACATATCTAATGGACAGGTGTGGTATTGTGTTAATATTTAATACTACATATCTAATGGACAGGTGTGGTATTGTGTTAATGTTTAATACTACATATCTAATGGACAGGTGTGGTATTGTGTTAATGTTTAATACTACATATCTAATGGATGGGTGTGGTATTGTGTTAATGTTTAATATTACATATCTAATGGATGGGTGTGGTATTGTGTTAATGTTTAATACTACATATCTAATGGACAGGTGTGGTATTGTGTTAATGTTTAATACTACATATCTAATGGACAGGTGTGGTATCGTGTTAATGTTTAATAATACATATCTAATGGACAGGTGTGGTATTGTGTTAATGTTTAATACTACATATCTAATGGTTGGGTGTGGTATTGTGTTAATATTTAATAATACATATCTAATGGACAGGTGTGGTATTGTGTTAATGTTTAATACTACATATCTAATGGACAGGTGTGGTATTGTGTTAATGTTTAATACTACATATCTAATGGACAGGTGTGGTATTGTGTTAATGTTTAATAATACATATCTAATGGACAGGTGTGGTATTGTGTTAATGTTTAATACTACATATCTAATGGACAGGTGTGGTATTGTGTTAATGTTTAATACTACATATCTAATGGACAGGTGTGGTATCGTGTTAATGTTTAATAATACATATCTAATGGACAGGTGTGGTATTGTGTTAATGTTTAATAATACATATCTAATGGACAGGTGTGGTATTGTGTTAATGTTTAATACTACATATCTAATGGACAGGTGTGGTATTGTGTTAATGTTTAATACTACATATCTAATGGACAGGTGTGGTATTGTGTTAATGTTTAATACTACATATTTAATGGACAGGTGTGGTATCGTGTTAATGTTTAATATTACATATCTAATGGTTGGGTGTGGTATTGTGTTAATGTTTAATACTACATATCTAATGGTTGGGTGTGGTATTGTGTTAATGTTTAATACTACATATCTAATGGACAGGTGTGGTATTGTGTTAATGTTTAATACTACATATTTAATGGACAGGTGTGGTATCGTGTTAATGTTTAATACTACATATCTAATGGATGGGTGTGGTATTGTGTTAATGTTTAATACTACATATCTAATGGACAGGTGTGGTATTGTGTTAATGTTTAATACTACATATCTAATGGACAGGTGTGGTATTGTGTTAATGTTTAATACTACATATCTAATGGACAGGTGTGGTATTGTGTTAATGTTTAATACTACATATCTAATGGACAGGTGTGGTATTGTGTTAATGTTTAATACTACATATCTAATGGACAGGTGTGGTATTGTGTTAATGTTTAATAATACATATCTAATGGACAGGTGTGGTATTGTGTTAATGTTTAATACTACATATCTAATGGATGGGTGTGGTATTGTGTTAATGTTTAATATTACATATCTAATGGATGGGTGTGGTATCGTGTTAATGTTTAATACTACATATCTAATGGACAGGTGTGGTATCGTGTTAATGTTTAATACTACATATCTAATGGACAGGTGTGGTATCGTGTTAATGTTTAATACTACATATCTAATGGACAGGTGTGGTATCGTGTTAATGTTTAATACTACATATCTAATGGACAGGTGTGGTATTGTGTTAATGTTTAATACTACATATTTAATGTACAGGTGTGGTATCGTGTTAATGTTTAATACTACATATCTAATGGTTGGGTGTGGTATTGTGTTAATGTTTAATACTACATATCTAATGGTTGGGTGTGGTATTGTGTTAATATTTAATACTACATATCTAATGGTTGGGTGTGGTATTGTGTTAATATTTAATACTACATATCTAATGGTTGGGTGTGGTATTGTGTTAATGTTTAATACTACATATCTAATGGACAGGTGTGGTATTGTGTTAATGTTTAATACTACATATCTAATGGACAGGTGTGGTATTGTGTTAATGTTTAATACTACATATCTAATGGTTGGGTGTGGTATTGTGTTAATGTTTAATACTACATATCTAATGGACAGGTGTGGTATTGTGTTAATGTTTAATACTACATATCTAATGGTTGGGTGTGGTATTGTGTTAATGTTTAATACTACATATCTAATGGACAGGTGTGGTATCGTGTTAATGTTTAATACTACATATCTAATGGTTGGGTGTGGTATTGTGTTAATGTTTAATACTACATATCTAATGGTTGGGTGTGGTATTGTGTTAATATTTAATACTACATATCTAATGGTTGGGTGTGGTATTGTGTTAATATTTAATACTACATATCTAATGGTTGGGTGTGGTATTGTGTTAATGTTTAATACTACATATCTAATGGACAGGTGTGGTATTGTGTTAATGTTTAATACTACATATCTAATGGACAGGTGTGGTATTGTGTTAATGTTTAATACTACATATCTAATGGACAGGTGTGGTATTGTGTTAATGTTTAATACTACATATCTAATGGACAGGTGTGGTATTGTGTTAATGTTTAATACTACATATCTAATGGACAGGTGTGGTATTGTGTTAATGTTTAATACTACATATCTAATGGACAGGTGTGGTATTGTGTTAATGTTTAATACTACATATCTAATGGACAGGTGTGGTATTGTGTTAATGTTTAATATTACATATCTAATGGATGGGTGTGGTATCGTGTTAATGTTTAATACTACATATTTAATGTACAGGTGTGGTATCGTGTTAATGTTTAATACTACATATCTAATGTGTGGTATTGTGTTAACGTTTAATTATAAATATCTAACTGACTGGTGTGGCATTGTGTCAACATTGAATGAAAACTGAGTGTAAAGGAAGATGATAGGAAACAGCTTGGGAGGTGTATTAGCCTGATCCCACATCTGTTTGTGCTGTCATGTCAACTCCTTGTTTGGTATGACAAGGGGAGTATCTCAATTGCATACTCTTTGCGTCCTCTCCCCTCTCCTCCTTCTCAAAACCCATTGGATGTGAAAGCCAGAGGTCCCGCCCCTCTGAACTTCTCCTCCAATAGCTTTTGAGAAATAGGCTAGGAGAGAGGACACAAGGAGTATGCAATTGAGATTCTCCCAAGGAGTGTTATGATGACACACAGAGACTGGTACACAGGCTAGTTTCAGCTGTAACACGGTTAACAACTCCAATACAGCATAAACAACCAGGGAGTAATCGTATTGTAGAGGTTGAGTTCAAGTCCATCTTCATTGCAGTTGCGCTGCCCAGATTAACAGATAACACCCGGAGAAGTGTTTAATATCTCAAGAAATATGTTACTTTAATGAATGTTATTGTATGTGAAGCCCAGCTGCAGTAAAGACGACAACAAACCGTAACAACAGAGGTGCAACATGCACTAACTGAAAACAATATCCCATAAAACACAGGTGGGAAAAATGCTACTTAAATACGATCTCCAATTAGAGACAACGATAGCCAGCTGCCTCTAATAGGGAATCATACCAAACACCAACATAGAAAAACTAAACTAGAACCCCACATAGAAAATAATAACTAGAAAACCCCCCAGTCACGCCCTGACCTACTATACCATAGAAAAACAAAGGCTCTCTTTGGTCAGGGCGTGACAATCTGCAGTGATTGAATTCCGTCCCTACTCTCCTCGCAGCCTGATTGGACAGTAAGTAATGTGATACCTCTTCACTTCCTGCTCTAACATGAAGTCATTAAGTGGATCTTACTTATTACATTCTACACAGAGAGGTTTGAATGTGGAGCATTGTAAAGTAGAATCTTTATTATCCCCGGGGGGGCAATTCATTAAGCAAAGCATGATGGACACATTACATTAAATATACACAAAACAATATACACTGCTACACACTGAGTGGACAAAACATTAGGTACACCTGCTCTTTCCATGACATAGACTGAACAGGGGAATCCAGGTGCAAGCTATAATCCCTTATTGATGTCCCTTGTTAAATCCACTTCAGTCAGTGTAGATGAAGGGGAAGAGACAGGTTAAAGAAAGATGTTCAAGCCATGAGATAGTTGAGACATGGATTGTGCATGTGTGCCATTCAGAGGGTGAATGGGTAAGAGAAAATATTTAAGTGCCTTTGAACGGGGTATGGTAGTAGGTGCCAGGCGCACCGGTTTGTGTCAAGAACTGCAACGCTGCTGGGTTTTTTACGCTCAACAGATTCTCGTGTGTATCAAGAATGGTCCTCCACCCAAAGGACATCCAGCCAACTTGACAACTATGGGAAGTATTGGAGTCAACATGGGCCAGCATACTAGTGGAACGCTTTCAACACCTTGTAGAGTCCATACCCATATGAATTGAGGCTGTTATTAGGAAGGTGTTCTTAATGTTTTGTCCACTCAGTAAGTAGACCTCTAAACCAGGCCTGTGTAATGTGTATGGGTGTATGGTAATATGGTCGACACATCTTCCATCCACCATTGGCTGTTGTAATTGAATGACAGGGAGGTTCTCAAATCAGAGGCTTTGAGTGTGAATGTATCCATTCCAGCAAAGTGTAAACTTAGAGTAGGGATGTGAAGCAAGCGGGTGTAATCTTTTGTGCAATTCTAAACCAACCCCTACCCCCCTATCGCCTACACACCTAAATAGATCTGAAAGGATTGAACAGCGAAGGTTCCACCTAGCCAACCAGACGGCAAGGCGATGTTATCATGCTTACATTAGTGGCGGCTGGTGGGAGGAGCTATAGGAGGACTGTCTCATTGTAATGGCTGCAATGGAATAAATGGAAGAGTCAAACATGTGGTTTCCATACGTTTAACGTGTTTCACTCCGTTCCATCAAGTGCATTCCAGCCATTACAATGAGCCCATCCTCCTATAGCTCATCCCACCAGCCTCCTCTGTCGTATACGCTATACCTATGAGTTCCTTTCAAATATTCAGTACGTTTGGTATTTATTAGGATCCCCATTAGCCGCTGCAAAAGCATCAGCTACTCTTCTTGGGGTCCACATGAAACATGACAAAATACATAACAAAATACAGAACATTATTAGTCAAAGACTGAAATACGTACATTTAAAACATCCCACCTAACCTATATATCAGAATATACACACATCAGATGCTAAAAATTAATAATATCTGGAAGAGAATGTGTGCCGTCTGAGGGTTACACAAGCTTGGTATTCATCCAAATCCATGGGCATACACAATCTGGTTCTTGTATGTCCATGCCTGCAGCTTTCCTTGTCTCATGCCTCCTGTGCACTCACTGGGACAGCCAGTTGAGTGCTGCTTCCCTCTCTCTAACTGTGTGTGCCTGGGGTGTGTGAGTGACGTGTCTGTCTGTGTGTGTGTGTGTGTGTGTGTGTGTGTGTGTGCGTGCGTGCGTGCGTGCGTGCGTGTGCGTGCGTGCGTGTGTGTGTGTGTGTGCGCGCATGCGTGTGTGTGTGTCTCTGCCCATCACTTTCACTCTTTCTATCGTTCCACTAACGCTGGCGGACGGTTACAATATAACTAAAATGGAAAGGTGAAATGTAGATGGATGTCAGACAGTAATTGTTGGGGTTT
This sequence comes from Oncorhynchus mykiss, assembly GCF_013265735.2. Taxonomy (NCBI): domain Eukaryota; kingdom Metazoa; phylum Chordata; class Actinopteri; order Salmoniformes; family Salmonidae; genus Oncorhynchus; species Oncorhynchus mykiss. Next base: position 18,087,788 of record NC_048585.1, read on the forward strand.
TGGTTGATGAGAAAGCAAGAAAGCTGAGGAAGCTGACGCCTTTGATTCCTACTGTAGATGTAAGTTTCACTTGATCTTCATTCATGATAGTAGGGAACATGTTTATTTGGAGCAAGGAACACATTCAATCAAACCTGCCCTGCGGAAAGTAGGACATGACCCCTGTGCTGCCATATCCTGTATTTTCACTGACAATAAAGTTGTGCTGAATGTAGTCGATTTTTCATTTAATGGAATTATACTCTTTCATTTCACCCCCCAAAATGGTCTAAATAATCAAATAATATATTGTGTTTAATACTGAAGTGATTACTCTTTCCAGAAAGCTATTTGATTGAATTCCATCGCGAATCTCCCTACAGATGACCATTCAGCAAGTATTCCATTCCGTCGTTCTGGAGTCAGTGTATCAGAATGAACACAGTCCAGTTGATCTTCATAGACAACCCATCAAGTCCCAGACAACTCCACTCGTCTTGCCCTGTGGCTGAGCAAAACTAACCGTACTACAAGTCTAATGACCTGAATGTGTTCTTCAGAGAGCTCTGCTGCATCCTTAAATTAAATTGAGCTAACGCGTCTCTGACCTTCATATGGGGTCCGGCAGTCCCTGTGAATTAGGGACGCCCCAAACGCCGCCCACCATTTATGTGTCACACCGTAGCCCTGGGAAATGGAGCAGCGCCTTCTCCATGTCATCAGGCGGGGACGCGGGGTGGTGGATGCACTTTGCCTTCCTCGTCCGCCGTCCATGTTGTAAGGGATCTTGTGAAGTTGGTAAGTCAATGTGAATGTTGGGCTGAGCCGTTTGAATGTAAAC